>NC_090741.1:76192283-76214783 GCF_036898095.1 Palaemon carinicauda | reverse complement strand
ATCTGTTGTTGTTGTTTTTTTGTGTGTATGTGTGTGTTTGAGGCCGCATGAGCGCGTGCGATAGCACGAGTATATAATGTATAAAAGATATCGAATAATAAAATAGCTTCAAATCCACAATTCCTCTTCAAACAAGAATCCACTACATTAATTCCTGGTAATACTTCACGTATTCATTTATTACTGAAAATTACCATCATATAAAGTCGCTATATCTCGAGACTCCAGATCTCTGGAATAAAACAAAAGACAAGAAACAAAGAAAATATAACTTCTATTCCTGATGCAATTTTTTTTTTTTTTTTTTTTTTTTTTTTTTTTTTTTTTTTTTTGTCTGAAAGGGATGACACCCAGTACAAATAATCCCAAAAACCCACCCACCCCCTAACAAAAAGTAGCCTTTTCTGAATATATATCCGTAATCTAATCTGGAATTTCATGTAGTCTCTCAGCTGTTCTTCCCTCTACAAAGACCCTTTTATAGAAAGAGAAGAGAATATTGATGGTTGAGCATTTAAACAACAATCTTCCGAAAATAAATTCGACTTTTTATCTAGAAAGTTATTGGATGGAATAACTGTCCCATTTTCTCCTATGTCTTTCTCTTATCGTTTATCTTTTTCTTGGCTTTTAAATAGATCATGATGAATGTAAGATAGGGCTGTAAAAAATGAAAAGAAATCACACATTGATCAAAATAAAGGTTAGGACACTTGCACGTTGATAAAATTGTCTTCCAATTTTATATGATTCATAAAATAGTTAAAGATGATGTTATCATCATACCTAATTAAAGTAGTGATTTTAGTGGATTCTCCAATTAAAGAATAATGACTATCGTAGAATTCAAGTGATAACCTAGTGATCTATCTTTAATAACAAACGGAGTATCGAGTATAACTCTTGTTTGTTTATGAATTTAAGTTTCATTACAATTTCTTTATTGTCATGAAATGGAATGAAGGAAAATAATGTTACTTAAATCAATTAAATTTTGAGCTAAAATTTTTTTCCTACTTTTTCTTTTTGGTTTAAAAGTTGAATAATCTTAAAATAGTTGAGGTTGTTTTGGGGAAATTAAACTACCTTATCATTGTTTTGATTTCTTTGAATTGTAAATCAAACATTACATAATTTTATAATTTTCAACAATGGGAATTTTTTTTCGCCAAAAATTTAATTGTAAGAAATTATAAAAAGCTACACCCCTATACATCTCGAATTTGATTAGAACTGAAAATTTGCCTAATGAAATAAGATCCATAATAAATTATACTTTGCCTTTTGACGGACACGTTAGAATTTTAGTCTGGTTAAGAACAGCATCTCTATTATTGTACAGATTTTCTTTAACTCTCGGTGATGTGTAGAGTAGTTTCTTCAATATATTAGCCTGTCATTGAACACCCCTTTATTTTTCCTCATACATTAAAAGAATACATAATATTTTGTATGAAAAATGATGATATTGGTAATTAAGTTATATTTAAGGCAAATTGAATATTGAGCGGCAGGGGTTACTAATGCAGCCTATATGATGGGATATAAAGATGTCATGGCAACGGGAATTAATTTACGCCTTATGTAGCTGGAGCCTTTCCTTGCTGTAAAATATAAATAAACACGAAATGTCAGATCTAAATGGTGATTATGTATTAAGTGTCAGGAAAATACTGGATGCTCCTATGAAGGTACAATAACATGACATGGAGAGTTGAATTGGTCTTTTACTTGCTAAGTCTGGTCCACACGATATGAAAACTGTGTTTTAAAAGGCGAGTCAACCACAGATGCTCAAATCTCTAAAGATTATGACACTTGGGGTTTTTCGAGTCTTTGGGGGAATGATATCATCCTTTTTCCGATTACGGAGATGAGGAGGGTAATTACCGTGTTTCCCATATTTTTATATGAATCTTTTTTTTTTTCTAGGGAGCATTTACTGTATGTTTATCGAAGTACCTGGTCTCCATAGAATATGTATTCTAAAGCTTATCTTGGATTTTTTTTTTTTTTTCAACATACTTATCTCCATAACATATGACTTTCCACTCATGTCCTCCACCCGTATCCTATCGCCCTACGATATCCATTTCACCCTTGACATAGCTTTTCGTTTCAGCTCTACTAGAGATAAAAAGGAAAACGGATATAATAGGCCTCTCGTGAGTTACCCTATCAGTAATATGCGATATGCTCTCTGACTCTCAATATTTACCTTCAAAATATCGGTGAGCAAATATATATAGCTATTCATTTAAACGACATTTTTATGTTTTTTAGTTTATTTGCTCGTAAGATGTGACGCGTACAGATTTGCTGGTAATTACAAGATTCAAATAAAAAGTGAATAATTTGGTTGGATTTCTTTGGTTAGGGAAACGGAGTTAAGGCTTTTTTTTATTTATATTCTTATCATCAGTAAAGGGATAAATATTGTAACAAACTTACTAATTACTCCATTTACAGCTAAAAACTTAGTTATAAGTACATAAAGAATCAAATAAATTAATGAATATGATTATAAAGTAGAAAAATAAATAATCAAAATAGAATACTGCTAGATAAATAAATGGAATGAATAAATAAATACATTGGTAATCAAATAGATGATTACTATTATATATATATATATATATATATATATATATATATATATATATATATATATATACATATACATATACATATATATATGTATATATATATATATATATATATATATATATATATATATATATATATATATATATATATAATTATGGTATATAGAATAAGTAAATTAATAAAATCTATTCCTGCCGTATACAATGGAAACAGTGGTAAAATATTTTCATGATACAGAATTCATATATTTATTTCTTAATTAGAAAAATCGTGAGCGTTTAAAGCATTATTACCTAAAAGTGTCATTTATCGCTGAGAATTTTCGTTGCATTACAAAATATAGTAAAGTTTAACCCGTTATGGTCACAAAAGTCGTGATTTATTATACAGTAGTTCGTATTACGTGAATTTGTGTCCGACCAAAAATTATTTTTCCTGGTAAGAAATTTTCAATATCAATAAAAATCAGTCTTCCATAAGAGCAAACACTATTTTAGGACAATGATATTTACCTCCTCCAATGAAGTTGGGGGAAGGTTATGTTTTTGCGCCTATTTGTCTGTTTTTCTGTTTGTTTGTTTGTGAGCAATTTACTGACCACACTTTTACCCATAGAGTAGTGAAACTTTCAGGGATCCATTATTATGTTAAGACGTAGAAGTGATTCAATTTTGAAAGGCCTAGGTCAAGGTGAAGGTTGAGGAAAAGGTCGACCGAATTAACGCTAACCTTAACCCCAAGTTCGGACATGGTTATCACACACATTTCAAATACGCCTACGGTCTAAATTGATTCTGGGAAAGGCAAGGTTGTTTCGAGAAATAAGCTGCCGTTGTGGAGGTCTGCACTCTCGGAGTGCCTTTTTAGTTATAGAATAAGAGCAAGTACAGTTGCTTATATAAGAATTCAGTGTCAACATTGAAGTAAAGGCCAAAATGAATAAATATCAAGTCAGAATTACGCTGTCCTCACAATAAAACATTTGGGATGCGAAACAACACAAAGCTAAAGTTATTTAAATTTTTATTGACCATATTTTTTTCCAACCTTTTTAAATCTAGAATTTTTCCACTTGGAGAATGAAATTTCTTTTTTTTTTACTTTTGATGTAAGGTATTTCACATTTTGCGTGGTAAATGTCAAAATAATTACCCCACGTCTATATTTTATGATTGAAAACGAAATAAAAAAACGAAAAGATTTATTGAATTGTAAGAAAAAACCATCCCCCTGAAACATGATCTGATAAAGATAGGAATATCCATGGAGACCCCCTTTGTCCCCCCCCCCCCCTTTTGTGTTGATTGTTATGATTGCATTCATTATAAACCAGTACTCATTACTCATCACTGTCCTTTCTTCTGCTTTTTTCACTTTCCACAAGATGAAACAAACAATGACCGACTACCCGCCAAGTTTATGTCGAGAGGTATATTATGTTTCCAGGAAATATACCTCTATTGTTTCCTTCTTTGGCCTGGAATCTAGCAATTGAGTGTTCACATATTAGAGAGAGAGAGAGAGAGAGAGAGAGAGAGAGAGAGAGAGAGAGAGAGAGAGAGACCTACGACTTTAAGAAATGAATAACCTCCACATCTCAATAAGTAATCCCTGTAAGTTTCTCTATTCTATGAATAAAATTGTGGCCAGGAAGTTGTTCACAAACAAGCGGACAAACGTTGGGGAGAACATAACCTCCTCCCAACCTCGTTTGCAGAGGTAATTGAGCAGTCTTAAACAGTCCTTGGGTAGTTTGTTTTAATTTTCCTCTTATCACTAAATTTTTACCAAAGAACGATTTAAAAAAAGTTCTTATTTTTATTTTCATCGTCAACAACTACCAAACTTTTATTGAGTTTTGATGAATCATCATTGTATGTAATGATTAGGAATAAAATTTTCGAAATCATATTTTCGAGGGCAGCTCACGTGTCTAATGAAAATTAAAGAAACCCATGGTTTTCAGGGCTATAAATTCTTGCGTTTTTACTCGTACTTATAAGGAATAAGGATCTGAGAAACCAACTGTATGTGATGTTTAAGAATGTTGTCTTCACAGGTAGTGTTCCTGTTAGCTTATACTAGGAAAAAGTATGTTATGTGAGAAACCTGAGAATATTAGGTATTTTCCGTGTACCAAAGGAATGTCGTCTTGTAAGAACTAAAAAGACCAGAAAGTGTGAGCTCAGTATTTTGGGTTTATTTCACAGTTTTATCCGTATCCGTTTCCTTGAAAAATTTCGAGGTTTACAAAGTTTGACTAATCATTATCACGATCTATTGTCTAAGTCCGAATTCTTGTGAACTGATTTAAAGATTTTTGTGTTCATAAAACTGTTGAGATTTAAGTTATCATTTCCCCAACCCCTTGAAGATAAAGCGTTTAATTCCTTGAAGCATTCAAAGGAATATTATATTTACCACCACGGGGAATTTCCGAGGCTTTCCTTTTACACAGAAAATACGACGAATTGGTATTGTCTCGCGATTATAAATGTTGATTTAGATAATGGTTTTCGTCATAACTATAAAATGGGATATTATAATTCCTCATTCCCTAATATAAAAAATATAGTAATTGGAAAATCAACTGATCATAAATAACTTTCACTTAATCATCTGTTGGAAACATGAACTCGATGCATTTAGTCTCAGATTAAGAGGCCTTTACCGAAGTTAAAATGCGAGCTTGTGGCCCGAAGGCAAAAGTTATTTCCCCAAGTGTTTCTCAAAAGCAGTCCTCTGCTTGAGTTTGTTTGGAAGAACAAACAAGAGCTTCCGTGTGTTTGGAAAATCAAACAAACCGTAGTCCCTCTTTGTTGTTGATGTCTTGTTTGCATTCAGGAGTTTCTTCACTTCGACCCGAGACAGCATTTGTTGCATCTGCGGATAGTGTTCTTGTGATTTTTACTATTACGTACATTAACAGTAGTTTGTTTTAGTTTTTGTATGGTCATAGAATACAGATTCATTACAAGACTTTGTTCTAGTAAAGTTATAAAAGTACAAATATATTGAAGGAACTTGTAGTAATTAAGGTAAAGTAATCTTTTATGCATTGCCTATTTCATATGTAAATTGTATGCTTATGTTCATTTCTAGATATGAAAATGTGGTAAATTTTTAGTTTCAGCCAAATTTGGAAAAATGCAATAAAAATATATTTGTTGCATCAGAAATAGAGTGGTTTCAATGAATTTAACGTTTATTTTGACTGCAAACCAACCGATTTAGAGATTTACTATGTATACCCTAGTTCATCCCACCAATTATGGGGGACACCCTTTGGGAACCGGGGTTTTGGGTGGGGGAAGGGGGGGAGGGTGTTGGGGCATTGAATGATATTTGCAATAAATGAATAATTAATGTTCCAGCACCCCTCCCCCATACCCCTAACTAGGCCTACCGGGGGGAGGGGGGTAGGGCCCCCCAGCGACCCCCCCTTAAAGCCACAGAAATTTTCAGGGCACCACAGAACCTAACAAACCCACCTATCCTAACCTAGGGGCCCTGTACCCCTACCGGGGGGGCTTCGCCCCCCCTGCGACCCCCCCTTAAGGCCACAGTAATTTTCAGGGCACCACAGAACCTAACAAACCCACCTAACCTAACCTAGGGGCCCTGTACCCCTACCGGGGGGGGGCTTCGCCCCCCCTGCGACCCCCCCTTTAACCAGGGGTAAATTTGAATATATATATTTTGTTAAATCACTTCTTACCTTAAACGGAAGATGACGATGAAGATGTGGAAGGTTGTGGTTGACCCTCTTCTGAATCATCAAGTACTGGAATACGTTCAGATTTGGTACAATACCACACATGTCTATCCTCACGAAAATGTAAAGGCGAATCACATTTACCACACTGGACACTTAAAGGTAATACGGAATGCTCCCTTAGAAAACGATTCACTACTTCAGGAGTTCCATTATAATTCCCATGAAATCGGCCGATCACATCAAAATAGGAATAACGACATATTTCACACAACCGTACCGGAGGATCCATGACAGTAAAATGACGTGTGATGAAAATATAGAAACCGGAACTTTTGAAAACCGAAAACAAACGACAATCACGGGTTTCTCCCATAATGAAATAGGGAAAAAAACAAAAGAGTATCGTTTACAATGTTATATTGCACGAAAAACAGATCCTTGAAACAAGACTGAGAGACCAATGAATCGTCCAATAATAACCCTTGAAAAGAACCCAGTAGTATTTTGATTGGAGGAGCGACATTAGTGGGAGGAGCAAATGCGCATTCAAGTAAATATTGTCACATTACGCAATGGGGCGGAGCCAAGTAAGATGAAAACAGACATACAAACGAACAAGAGCTACCTTGCGTGCCCATGGAAAGATAAACACTAAACTTAGAAAAAGTCAAGACCTTCAATTCCTGAAATATTTTTTTTCTCTGTAAGTATGCATTAGCGACAATAATGTATTGAGAAGAAGTGTTTTGTTATCACGTGCTTTACTAGGAAAATATATTAATATAATACATTTCCCAATTTGGTTGAATCCAAAACTTTACCGAAAATGTAGTTTTCAGTAATATGACATGACTCATGTTTATTATGCTCAAATTTCCTAAGATATGGTAACAGGAGATAATGATAACAGCACCATTATTCTTAAAATTGTTACCCCAAAAATAATGAAAAATTCTTTTTTTTCTTTATACGGCATTAGTTATCAAACCATGCATTTTGTAATGTTGTCATTCAATTATCTAGCATCTCGATATTTGCTTGAAAAATCCCTTGATAACGCTGATACTCTACATTCTTTAATTATTAATCCATTGTATAAGTTTACATTTTGAGATTCATCTTTCGATTCTCATCTTTTCTTTTCTTATAAATTTATTTACATATCCTTTATGGATTTGTAACTAAGAATAGTTACAATCAGTCTCGCCAGGTAAATCCTCGGACAGCAGGGTAGCGTCAGGTTCCGATATCTTTTAATGGCCTCTCGTGGCATGGTTGGTTTCGACCTGGCCTTTCATTAGAAGGGGCTAGCGTTCGATCCCAAGTATGAGATAGAAATTTATTTTTATTTGAACACGATGTTGTGTTGATATTTATCCATATTGACTGATTAGGGGTAATTTGAATGAATTACTACCAATTGTGTCACGTGGTGGGCCGGGATATCGGGTAAAACTCGCTGGTAAGAGACTGATGTCTCGCCAGGTAAATCCTCGGACAGCAGGGTAGCGTCAGGTTCCGATATCTTTTAATGGCCTCTCGTGGCATGGCTGGTTTCGACCTGGCCTTTCATTAGAAGGGGCTAGCGTTCGATCCCAAGTATGAGGTAGAAATTTATTTCTATTTGAACACGATGTTGTGTTGATATTTATCCATATTGACTCATTAGGGGTAATTTGAATGAATTACTACCAATTGTGTCACGTGGTGGGCCGGGATATCGGGTAAAACTCGCTGGTAAGAGACTGATGTCTCGCCAGGTAAATCCTCGGACAGCAGGGTAGCGTCAGGTTCCGATATCTTTTAATGGCCTCTCGTGGCATGGTTGGTTTCGACCTGGCCTTTCATTAGAAGGGGCTAGCGTTCGATCCCAAGTATGAGGTAGAAATTCATTTCTATTTGAACACGATGTTGTGTTGATATTTATCCATATTGACTCATTAGGGGTAATTTGAATGAATTACTACCTATTGTGTCACGTGGTGGGCCGGGATATCGGGTAAAACTCGCTGTTAAGAGACTGATGTCTCGCCAGGTAAATCCTCGGACAGCAGGGTAGCGTCAGGTTCCGATATCTTTTAATGGCCTCTCGTGGCATGGTTGGTTTCGACCTGGCCTTTCATTAGAAGGGTCTAGCGTTCGATCCCAAGTATGAGGTAGAAATTTATTTCTATTTGAACACGATGTTGTGTTGATATTTATCCATATTGACTCATTAGGGGTAATTTGAATGAATTACTACCAATTGTGTCACGTGGTGGGCCGGGATATCGGGTAAAACTCGCTGGTAAGAGACTGATGTCTCGCCAGGTAAATCCTCGGACAGCAGGGTAGCGTCAGGTTCCGATATCTTTTAATGGCCTCTCGTGGCATGGTTGGTTTCGACCTGGCCTTTCATTAGAAGGGGCTAGCGTTCGATCCCAAGTATGAGATAGAAATTTATTTTTATTTGAACACGATGTTGTGTTGATATTTATCCATATTGACTGATTAGGGGTAATTTGAATGAATTACTACCAATTGTGTCACGTGGTGGGCCGGGATATCGGGTAAAACTCGCTGGTAAGAGACTGATGTCTCGCCAGGTGAATCCTCGGACAGCAGGGTAGCGTCAGGTTCCGATATCTTTTAATGGCCTCTCGTGGCATGGTTGGTTTCGACCTGGCCTTTCATTAGAAGGGGCTAGCGTTCGATCCCAAGTATGAGGTAGAAATTTATTTCTATTTGAACACGATGTTGTGTTGATATTTATCCATATTGACTCATTAGGGGTAATTTGAATGAATTACTACCTATTGTGTCACATGGTGGGCCGGGATATCGGGTAAAACTCGCTGGTAAGAGACTGATGTCTCGCCAGGTAAATCCTCGGACAGCAGGGTAGCGTCAGGTTCTGATATCTTTTAATGGCCTCTCGTGGCATGGTTGGTTTTGACCTGGCCTTTCATTAGAAGGGGCTAGCGTTCGATCCCAAGTATGAGGTAGAAATTTATTTCTATTTGAACACGATGTTGTGTTGATATTTATCCATATTGACTCATTAGGGGTAATTTGAATGAATTACTACCAATTGTGTCACGTGGTGGGCCGGGATATCGGGTAAAACTCGCTGGTAAGAGACTGATGTCTCGCCAGGTAAATCCTCAGACAGCAGGGTAGTGTCAGGTTCCGATATCTTTTAATGGCCTCTCGTGGCATGGTTGGTTTCGACCTGGCCTTTCATTAGAAGGGGCTAGCGTTCGATCCCAAGTATGAGATAGAAATTTATTTTTATTTGAACACGATGTTGTGTTGATATTTATCCATATTGACTCATTAGGGGTAATTTGAATGAATTACTACCAATTGTGTCACGTGGTGGGCCGGGATATCGGGTAAAACTCGCTGGTAAGAGACTGATGTCTCGCCAGGTAAATCCTCAGACAGCAGGGTAGCGTCAGGTTCCGATATCTTTTAATGGCCTCTCGTGGCATGGTTGGTTTCGACCTGGCCTTTCATTAGAAGGGGCTAGCGTTCGATCCCAATTATGAGGTAGAAATTCATTTCTATTTGAACACGATGTTGTGTTGATATTTATCCATATTGACTCATTTGGGGTAATTTGAATGAATTACTACCTATTGTGTCACGTGGTGGGCCGGGATATTGGGTAAAACTCGCTGGTAATAGACTGATGTCTCGCCAGGTAAATCCTCGGACAGCAGGGTAGCGTCAGGTTCCGATATCTTTTAATGGCCTCTCGTGGCATGGTTGGTTTCGACCTGGCCTTTCATTAGAAGGGGCTAGCGTTCGATCCCAAGTATGAGGTAGAAATTTATTTCTATTTGAACAAGATGTTGTGTTGATATTTATCCATATTGACTCATTAGGGGTAATTTGAATGAATTACTACCAATTGTGTCACGTGGTGGGCCGGGATATCGGGTAAAACTCGCTGGTAAGAGACTGATGTCTCGCCAGGTAAATCCTCGGACAGCAGGGTAGCGTCAGGTTCCGATATCTTTCAATGGCCTCTCGTGGCATGGTTGGTTTCGACCTGGCCTTTCATTAGAAGGGGCTAGCGTTCGATCCCAAGTATGAGGTAGAAATTTATTTCTATTTGAACACGATGTTGTGTTGATATTTATCCATATTGACTCATTAGGGGTAATTTGAATGAATTACTACCAATTGTGTCACGTGGTGGGCCGGGATATCGGGTAAAACTCGCTGGTAAGAAACTGATGTCTCGCCAGGTAAATCCTCGGACAGCAGGGTAGCGTCAGGTTCCGATATCTTATAATGGCCTCTCGTGGCATGGTTGGTTTCGACCTGGCCTTTCATTAGAAGGGGCTAGCGTTCGATCCCAATTATGAGATAGAAATTTATTTTTATTTGAACAAGATGTTGTGTTGATATTTATCCATATTGACTCATTAGGGGTAATTTGAATGAATTACTACCAATTGTGTCACGTGGTGGGCCGGAATATCGGGTAAAACTCGCTGGTAAGAGACTGATGTCTCGCCAGGTAAATCCTCAGACAGCAGGGTAGCGTCAGGTTCCGATATCTTTTAATGGCCTCTCGTGGCATGGTTGGTTTCGACCTGGCCTTTCATTAGAAGGGGCTAGCGTTCGATCCCAATTATGAGGTAGAAATTCATTTCTATTTGAACACGATGTTGTGTTGATATTTATCCATATTGACTCATTAGGGGTAATTTGAATGAATTACTACCTATTGTGTCACGTGGTGGGCCGGGATATTGGGTAAAACTCGCTGGTAAGAGACTGATATCTCGCCAGGTAAATCCTCGGACAGCAGGGTAGCGTCAGGTTCCGATATCTTTTAATGGCCTCTCGTGGCATGGTTGGTTTCGACCTGGCCTTTCATTAGAAGGGGCTAGCGTTCGATCCCAAGTATGAGGTAGAAATTTATTTCTATTTGAACAAGATGTTGTGTTGATATTTATCCATATTGACTCATTAGGGGTAATTTGAATGAATTACTACTAATTGTGTCACGTGGTGGGCCGGGATATCGGGTAAAACTCGCTGGTAAGAGACTGATGTCTCGCCAGGTAAATCCTCGGACAGCAGGGTAGCGTCAGGTTCCGATATCTTTTAATGGCCTCTCGTGGCATGGTTGGTTTCGACCTGGCCTTTCATTAGAAGGGGCTAGCGTTCGATCCCAAGTATGAGGTAGAAATTTATTTCTATTTGAACACGATGTTGTGTTGATATTTATCCATATTGACTCATTAGGGGTAATTTGAATGAATTACTACCAATTGTGTCACGTGGTGGGCCGGGATATCGGGTAAAACTCGCTGGTAAGAAACTGATGTCTCGCCAGGTAAATCCTCGGACAGCAGGGTAGCGTCAGGTTCCGATATCTTATAATGGCCTCTCGTGGCATGGTTGGTTTGACCTGGCCTTTCATTAGAAGGGGCTAGCGTTCGATCCCAATTATGAGATAGAAATTTATTTTTATTTGAACAAGATGTTGTGTTGATATTTATCCATATTGACTCATCAGGGGTAATTTGAATGAATTACTACCAATTGTGTCACGTGGTGGGCCGGAATATCGGGTAAAACTCGCTGGTAAGAGACTGATGTCTCGCCAGGTAAATCCTCAGACAGCAGGGTAGCGTCAGGTTCCGATATCTTTTAATGGCCTCTCGTGGCATGGTTGGTTTCGACCTGGCCTTTCATTAGAAGGGGCTAGCGTTCGATCCCAATTATGAGGTAGAAATTCATTTCTATTTGAACACGATGTTGTGTTGATATTTATCCATATTGACTCATTAGGGGTAATTTGAATGAATTACTACCTATTGTGTCACGTGGTGGGCCGGGATATTGGGTAAAACTCGCTGGTAAGAGACTGATATCTCGCCAGGTAAATCCTCGGACAGCAGGGTAGCGTCAGGTTCCGATATCTTTTAATGGCCTCTCGTGGCATGGTTGGTTTCGACCTGGCCTTTCATTAGAAGGGGCTAGCGTTCGATCCCAAGTATGAGGTAGAAATTTATTTCTATTTGAACAAGATGTTGTGTTGATATTTATCCATATTGACTCATTAGGGGTAATTTGAATGAATTACTACTAATTGTGTCACGTGGTGGGCCGGGATATCGGGTAAAACTCGCTGGTAAGAGACTGATGTCTCGCCAGGTAAATCCTCGGACAGCAGGGTAGCGTCAGGTTCCGATATCTTTCAATGGCCTCTCGTGGCATGGTTGGTTTCGACCTGGCCTTTCATTAGAAGGGGCTAACGTTCGATCCCAAGTATGAGATAGAAATTTATTTTTATTTGAACACGATGTTGTGTTGATATTTATCCATATTGACTCATTAGGGGTAATTTGAATGAATTACTACCAATTGTGTCACGTGGTGGGCCGGGATATCGGGTAAAACTCGCTGGTAAGAGACTGATGTCTCGCCAGGTAAATCCTCGGACAGCAGGGTAGCGTCAGGTTCCGATATCTTTTAATGGCCTCTCGTGGCATGGTTGGTTTCGACCTGGCCTTTCATTAGAAGGGGCTAGCGTTCGATCCCAAGTATGAGATAGAAATTTATTTTTATTTGAACACGATGTTGTGTTGATATTTATCCATATTGACTGATTAGGGGTAATTTGAATGAATTACTACCAATTGTGTCACGTGGTGGGCCGGGATATCGGGTAAAACTCGCTGGTAAGAGACTGATGTCTCGCCAGGTGAATCCTCGGACAGCAGGGTAGCGTCAGGTTCCGATATCTTTTAATGGCCTCTCGTGGCATGGTTGGTTTCGACCTGGCCTTTCATTAGAAGGGGCTAGCGTTCGATCCCAAGTATGAGGTAGAAATTTATTTCTATTTGAACACGATGTTGTGTTGATATTTATCCATATTGACTCATTAGGGGTAATTTGAATGAATTACTACCTATTGTGTCACATGGTGGGCCGGGATATCGGGTAAAACTCGCTGGTAAGAGACTGATGTCTCGCCAGGTAAATCCTCGGACAGCAGGGTAGCGTCAGGTTCTGATATCTTTTAATGGCCTCTCGTGGCATGGTTGGTTTTGACCTGGCCTTTCATTAGAAGGGGCTAGCGTTCGATCCCAAGTATGAGGTAGAAATTTATTTCTATTTGAACACGATGTTGTGTTGATATTTATCCATATTGACTCATTAGGGGTAATTTGAATGAATTACTACCAATTGTGTCACGTGGTGGGCCGGGATATCGGGTAAAACTCGCTGGTAAGAAACTGATGTCTCGCCAGGTAAATCCTCGGACAGCAGGGTAGCGTCAGGTTCCGATATCTTATAATGGCCTCTCGTGGCATGGTTGGTTTCGACCTGGCCTTTCATTAGAAGGGGCTAGCGTTCGATCCCAATTATGAGATAGAAATTTATTTTTATTTGAACAAGATGTTGTGTTGATATTTATCCATATTGACTCATTAGGGGTAATTTGAATGAATTACTACCAATTGTGTCACGTGGTGGGCCGGAATATCGGGTAAAACTCGCTGGTAAGAGACTGATGTCTCGCCAGGTAAATCCTCAGACAGCAGGGTAGCGTCAGATTCCGATATCTTTTAATGGCCTCTCGTGGCATGGTTGGTTTCGACCTGGCCTTTCATTAGAAGGGGCTAGCGTTCGATCCCAATTATGAGGTAGAAATTCATTTCTATTTGAACACGATGTTGTGTTGATATTTATCCATATTGACTCATTAGGGGTAATTTGAATGAATTACTACCTATTGTGTCACGTGGTGGGCCGGGATATTGGGTAAAACTCGCTGGTAAGAGACTGATATCTCGCCAGGTAAATCCTCGGACAGCAGGGTAGCATCAGGTTCCGATATCTTTTAATGGCCTCTCGTGGCATGGTTGGTTTCGACCTGGCCTTTCATTAGAAGGGGCTAGCGTTCGATCCCAAGTATGAGGTAGAAATTTATTTCTATTTGAACAAGATGTTGTGTTGATATTTATCCATATTGACTCATTAGGGGTAATTTGAATGAATTACTACTAATTGTGTCACGTGGTGGGCCGGGATATCGGGTAAAACTCGCTGGTAAGAGACTGATGTCTCGCCAGGTAAATCCTCGGACAGCAGGGTAGCGTCAGGTTCCGATATCTTTCAATGGCCTCTCGTGGCATGGTTGGTTTCGACCTGGCCTTTCATTAGAAGGGGATAACGTTCGATCCCAAGTATGAGATAGAAATTTATTTTTATTTGAACACGATGTTGTGTTGATATTTATCCATATTGACTCATTAGGGGTAATTTGAATGAATTACTACCAATTGTGTCACGTGGTGGGCCGGGATATCGGGTAAAACTCGCTGGTAAGAGACTGATGTCTCGCCAGGTAAATCCTCGGACAGCAGGGTAGCGTCAGGTTCCGATATCTTTTAATGGCCTCTCGTGGCATGGTTGGTTTCGACCTGGCCTTTCATTAGAAGGGGCTAGCGTTCGATCCCAAGTATGAGGTAGAAATTTATTTCTATTTGAACACGATGTTGTGTTGATATTTATCCATATTGACTCATTAGGGGTAATTTGAATGAATTACTACCAATTGTGTCACGTGGTGGGCCGGGATATCGGGTAAAACTCGCTGGTAAGAAACTGATGTCTCGCCAGGTAAATCCTCGGACAGCAGGGTAGCGTCAGGTTCCGATATCTTTTAATGGCCTCTCGTGGCATGGTTGGTTTCGACCTGGCCTTTCATTAGAAGGGGCTAGCGTTCGATCCCAAGTATGAGATAGAAATTTATTTTTATTTGAACAAGATGTTGTGTTGATATTTATCCATATTGACTGATTAGGGGTAATTTGACTGAATTACTACCAATTGTGTCACGTGGTGGGCCGGGATATCGGGTAAAACTCGCTGGTAAGAGACTGATGTCTCGCCAGGTAAATCCTCGGACAGCAGGGTAGCGTCAGGTTCCGATATCTTTTAATGGCCTCTCGTGGCATGGTTGGTTTCGACCTGGCCTTTCATTAGAAGGGGCTAGCGTTCGATCCCAAGTATGAGGTAGAAATTCATTTCTATTTGAACACGATGTTGTGTTGATATTTATCCATATTGACTCATTAGGGGTAATTTGAATGAATTACTACCTATTGTGTCACGTGGTGGGCCGGGATATCGGGTAAAACTCGCTGGTAAGAAACTGATGTCTCGCCAGGTAAATCCTCGGACAGCAGGGTAGCGTCAGGTTCCGATATCTTTTAATGGCCTCTCGTGGCATGGTTGGTTTCGACCTGGCCTTTCATTAGAAGGGGCTAGCGTTCGATCCCAAGTATGAGGTAGACATTTATTTCTATTTGAACACGATGTTGTGTTGATATTTATCCATATTGACTCATTAGGGGTAATTTGAATGAATTACTACCAATTGTGTCATGTGGTGGGCCGGGATATCGGGTAAAACTCGCTGGTAAGAGACTGATGTCTCGCCAGGTAAATCCTCGGACAGCAGGGTAGCGTCAGGTTCCGATATCTTTTAATGGCCTCTCGTGGCATGGTTGGTTTCGACCTGGCCTTTCATTAGAAGGGGCTAGCGTTCGATCCCAAGTATGAGATAGAAATTTATTTTTATTTGAACACGATGTTGTGTTGATATTTATCCATATTGACTGATTAGGGGTAATTTGAATGAATTACTACCAATTGTGTCACGTGGTGGGCCGGGATATCGGGTAAAACTCGCTGGTAAGAGACTGATGTCTCGCCAGGTAAATCCTCGGACAGCAGGGTAGCGTCAGGTTCCGATATCTTTTAATGGCCTTTCGTGGCATGGTTGGTTTCGACCTGGCCTTTCATTAGAAGGGGCTAGCGTACGATCCCAAGTATGAGGTAGAAATTTATTTCTATTTGAACACGATGTTGTGTTGATATTTATCCATATTGACTCATTAGGGGTAATTTGAATGAATTACTACCTATTGTGTCACGTGGTGGGCCGGGATATCGGGTAAAACTCGCTGGTAAGAGACTGATGTCTCGCCAGGTAAATCCTCGGACAGCAGGGTAGCGTCAGGTTCCGATATCTTTTAATGGCCTCTCGTGGCATGGTTGGTTTTGACCTGGCCTTTCATTAGAAGGGGCTAGCGTTCGATCCCAAGTATGAGGTAGAAATTTATTTCTATTTGAACACGATGTTGTGTTGATATTTATCCATATTGACTCATTAGGGGTAATTTGAATGAATTACTACCAATTGTGTCACGTGGTGGGCCGGGATATCGGGTAAAACTCGCTGGTAAGAGACTGATGTCTCGCCAGGTAAATCCTCGGACAGCAGGGTAGCGTCAGGTTCCGATATCTTTTAATGGCCTCTCGTGGCATGGTTGGTTTCGACCTGGCCTTTCATTAGAAGGGGCTAGCGTTCGATCCCAAGTATGAGATAGAAATTTATTTTTATTTGAACACGATGTTGTGTTGATATTTATCCATATTGACTCATTAGGGGTAATTTGAATGAATTACTACCAATTGTGTCACGTGGTGGGCCGGGATATCGGGTAAAACTCGCTGGTAAGAGACTGATGTCTCACCAGGTAAATCCTCAGACAGCAGGGTAGCGTCAGGTTCCGATATCTTTTAATGGCCTCTCGTGGCATGGTTGGTTTCGACCTGGCCTTTCATTAGAAGGGGCTAGCGTTCGATCCCAAGTATGAGGTAGAAATTTATTTCTATTTGAACACGATGTTGTGTTGATATTTATCCATATTGACTCATTAGGGGTAATTTGAATGAATTACTACCAATTGTGTCACGTGGTGGGCCGGGATATCGGGTAAAACTCGCTGGTAAGAGACTGATGTCTCGCCAGGTAAATCCTCGGACAGCAGGGTAGCGTCAGGTTCCGATATCTTTCAATGGCCTCTCGTGGCATGGTTGGTTTCGACCTGGCCTTTCATTAGAAGGGGCTAGCGTTCGATCCCAAGTATGAGATAGAAATTTATTTTTATTTGAACACGATGTTGTGTTGATATTTATCCATATTGACTCATTAGGGGTAATTTGAATGAATTACTACCAATTGTGTCACGTGGTGGGCCGGGATATCGGGTAAAACTCGCTGGTAAGAGACTGATGTCTCGCCAGGTAAATCCTCGGACAGCAGGGTAGCGTCAGGTTCCGATATCTTTTAATGCCCTCTCGTGGCATGGTTGGTTTCGACCTGGCCTTTCATTAGAAGGGGCTAGCGTTCGATCCCAAGTATGAGATAGAAATTTATTTTTATTTGAACAAGATGTTGTGTTGATATTTATCCATATTGACTCATTAGGGGTAATTTGAATGAATTACTACCAATTGTGTCACGTGGTGGGCCGGGATATCGGGTAAAACTCGCTGGTAAGAGACTGATGTCTCGCCAGGTAAATCCTCGGACAGCAGGGTAGCCTCAGGTTCCGATATCTTTTAATGGCCTCTCGTGGCATGGTTGGTTTCGACCTGGCCTTTCATTAGAAGGGGCTAGCGTTCGATCCCAAGTATGAGGTAGAAATTCATTTCTATTTGAACACGATGTTGTGTTGATATTTATCCATATTGACTCATTAGGGGTAATTTAAATGAATTACTACCAATTGTGTCACGTGGTGGGCCGGGATATCGGGTAAAACTCGCTGGTAAGAGACTGATGTCTCGCCAGGTAAATCCTCGGACAGCAGGGTAGCGTCAGGTTCCGATATCTTTTAATGGCCTCTCGTGGCATGGTTGGTTTCGACCTGGCCTTTCATTAGAAGGGGCTAGCGTTCGATCCCAAGTATGAGGTAGAAATTTATTTCTATTTGAACACGATGTTGTGTTGATATTTATCCATATTGACTCATTAGGGGTAATTTGAATGAATTACTACCAATTGTGTCACGTGGTGGGCCGGGATATCGGGTAAAACTCGCTGGTAAGAGACTGATGTCTCGCCAGGTAAATCCTCGGACAGCAGGGTAGCGTCAGGTTCCGATATCTTTTAATGGCCTCTCGTGGCATGGTTGGTTTCGACCTGGCCTTTCATTAGAAGGGTCTAGCGTTCGATCCCGAGTATGAGATAGAAATTTATTTTTATTTGAACACGATGTTGTGTTGATATTTATCCATATTGACTCATTAGGGGTAATTTGAATGAATTACTACCAATTGTGTCACGTGGTGGGCCGGGATATCGGGTAAAACTCGCTGGTAAGAGACTGATGTCTCGCCAGGTAAATCCTCGGACAGCAGGGTAGCGTCAGGTTCCGATATCTTTTAATGCCCTCTCGTGGCATGGTTGGTTTCGACCTGGCCTTTCATTAGAAGGGGCTAGCGTTCGATCCCAAGTATGAGATAGAAATTTATTTTTATTTGAACACGATGTTGTGTTGATATTTATCCATATTGACTCATTAGGGGTAATTTGAATGAATTACTACCAATTGTGTGTGTCACGTGGTGGGCCGGGATATCGGGTAAAACTCGCTGGTAAGAGACTGATGTCTTGCCAGGTAAATCCTCAGACAGCAGGGTAGCGTCAGGTTCCAATATCTTTTAATGGCCTCTCGTGGCATGGTTGGTTTCGACCTGGCCTTTCATTAGAAGGGGCTAGCGTTCGATCCCAAGTATGAGGTAGAAATTCATTTCTATTTGAACACGATGTTGTGTTGATATTTATCCATATTGACTCATTAGGGGTAATTTGAATGAATTACTACCTATTGTGTCACGTGGTGGGCCGGGATATCGGGTAAAACTCGCTGGTAAGAGACTGATGTCTCGCCAGGTAAATCCTCGGACAGCAGGGTAGCGTCAGGTTCCGATATATTTTAATGGCCTCTCGTGGCATGGTTGGTTTCGATCTGGCCATTCATTAAAAGGGGCTAGCGTTCAATCCCAAGTATGAGGTAGATATTTATTTCTATTTGAACACGATGTTGTGTTGATATTTATCCATATTGACTCATTAGGGGTAATTTGAATGAATTACTACCAATTGTGTCACGTGGTGGGCCGGGATATCGGGTAAAACTCGCTGGTAAGAGACTGATGTCTCGCCAGGTAAATCCTCGGACAGCAG
Source organism: Palaemon carinicauda (assembly GCF_036898095.1). Taxonomy (NCBI): domain Eukaryota; kingdom Metazoa; phylum Arthropoda; class Malacostraca; order Decapoda; family Palaemonidae; genus Palaemon; species Palaemon carinicauda. The sequence goes on along the minus strand of NC_090741.1, from coordinate 76,195,401 downwards.
GGTAGCGTCAGGTTCCGATATCTTTTAATGGCCTCTCGTGGCATGGTTGGTTTCGACCTGGCCTTTCATTAGAAGGGTCTAGCGTTCGATCCCAAGTATGAGGTAGAAATTTATTTCTATTTGAACACGATGTTGTGTTGATATTTATCCATATTGACTCATTAGGGGTAATTTGAATGAATTACTACCAATTGTGTCACGTGGTGGGCCGGATATCGGGTAAAACTCGCTGGTAAGAGACTGATGTCTCGCCAGGTAAATCCTCAGACAGCAGGGTAGCGTCAGGTTCCGATATCTTTTAATGGCCTCTCGTGGCATGGTTGGTTTCGACCTGGCCTTTCATTAGAAGGGCTAGCGTTCGATCCCAAGTATGAGGTAGAAATTTATTTCTATTTGAACACGATGTTGTGTTGATATTTATCCATATTGACTCATTAGGGGTAATTTGAATGAATTACTACCTATTGTGTCACGTGGTGGGCCGGGATATCGGGTAAAACTCGCTGGTAAGAGACTGATGTCTCGTCAGGTAAATCCTCGGACAGCAGGGTAGCGTCAGGTTCCGATATCTTTTAATGGCCTCTCGTGGCATGGTTGGTTTTGACCTGGCCTTTCATTAGAAGGGGCTAGCGTTCGATCCCAAGTATGAGGTAGAAATTTATTTCTATTTGAACACGATGTTGTGTTGATATTTATCCATATTGACTCATTAGGGGTAATTTGAATGAATTACTACCAATTGTGTCACGTGGTGGGCCGGGATATCGGGTAAAACTCGCTGGTAAGAGACTGATGTCTCGCCAGGTAAATCCTCGGACAGCAGGGTAGTGTCAGGTTCCGATATCTTTTAATGGCCTCTCGTGGCATGGTTGGTTTCGACCTGGCCTTTCATTAGAAGAGGCTAGCGTTCGATCCCAAGTTTGAGATAGAAATTTATTTTTATTTGAACACGATGTTGTGTTGATATTTATCCATATTGACTCATTAGGGGTAATTTGAATGAATTACTACCCAATTGTGTCACGTGGTGGGCCGGGATATCGGGTAAAACTCGCTGGTAAGAGACTGATGTCTCGCCAGGTAAATCCTCAGACAGCAGGGTAGCGTCAGGTTCCGATATCTTTTAATGGCCTCTCGTGGCATGGTTGGTTTCGACCTGGCCTTTCATTAGAAGGGGCTAGCGTTCGATCCCAATTATGAGGTAGAAATTCATTTCTATTTGAACACGATGTTGTGTTTGATATTTATCCATATTGACTCATTAGGGGTAATTTGAATGAATTACTACCAATTGTGTCACGTGGTGGGCCGGGATATCGGGTAAAACTCGCTGGTAAGAGACTGATGTCTCGCCAGGTAAATCCTCGGACAGCAGGGTAGCGTCAGGTTCCGATATCTTTTAATGCCCTCTCGTGGCATGGTTGGTTTCGACCTGGCCTTTCATTAGAAGGGGCTAGCGTTCGATCCCAAGTATGAGATAGAAATTTATTTTTATTTGAACACGATGTTGTGTTGATATTTATCCATATTGACTCATTAGGGGTAATTTGAATGAATTACTACCAATTGTGTGTGTCACGTGGTGGGCCGGGATATCGGGTAAAACTCGCTGGTAAGAGACTGATGTCTTGCCAGGTAAATCCTCAGACAGCAGGGTAGCGTCAGGTTCCGATATCTTTTAATGGCCTCTCGTGGCATGGTTGGTTTCGACCTGGCCTTTCATTAGAAGGGGCTAGCGTTCGATCCCAAGTATGAGGTAGAAATTCATTTCTATTTGAACACGATGTTGTGTTGATATTTATCCATATTGACTCATTAGGGGTAATTTGAATGAATTACTACCTATTGTGTCACGTGGTGGGCGGGATATCGGGTAAAACTCGCTGGTAAGAGACTGATGTCTCGCCAGGTAAATCCTCGGACAGCAGGGTAGCGTCAGGTTCCGATATCTTTTAATGCCCTCTCGTGGCATGGTTGGTTTCGACCTGGCCTTTCATTAGAAGGGGCTAGCGTTCGATCCCAAGTATGAGATAGAAATTTATTTTTATTTGAACACGATGTTGTGTTGATATTTATCCATATTGACTCATTAGGGGTAATTTGAATGAATTACTACCAATTGTGTGTGTCACGTGGTGGGCCGGGATATCGGGTAAAACTCGCTGGTAAGAGACTGATGTCTTGCCAGGTAAATCCTCAGACAGCAGGGTAGCGTCAGGTTCCGATATCTTTTAATGGCCTCTCGTGGCATGGTTGGTTTCGACCTGGCCTTTCATTAGAAGGGGCTAGCGTTCGATCCCAAGTATGAGGTAGAAATTCATTTCTATTTGAACACGATGTTGTGTTGATATTTATCCATATTGACTCATTAGGGGTAATTTGAATGAATTACTACCTATTGTGTCACGTGGTGGGCCGGGATATCGGGTAAAACTCGCTGGTAAGAGACTGATGTCTCGCCAGGTAAATCCTCGGACAGCAGGGTAGCGTCAGGTTCCGATATCTTTTAATGGCCTCTCGTGGCATGGTTGGTTTCGACCTGGCCATTCATTAAAAGGGGCTAGCGTTCAATCCCAAGTATGAGGTAGATATTTATTTCTATTTGAACACGATGTTGTGTTGATATTTATCCATATTGACTCATTAGGGGTAATTTGAATGAATTACTACCAATTGTGTCACGTGGTGGGCCGGGATATCGGGTAAAACTCGCTGGTAAGAGACTGATGTCTCGCCAGGTAAATCCTCGGACAGCAGGGTAGCGTCAGGTTCCGATATCTTTTAATGGCCTCTCGTGGCATGGTTGGTTTCGACCTGGCCTTTCATTAGAAGGGTCTAGCGTTCGATCCCAAGTATGAGGTAGAAATTTATTTCTATTTGAACACGATGTTGTGTTGATATTTATCCATATTGACTCATTAGGGGTAATTTGAATGAATTACTACCAATTGTGTCACGTGGTGGGCCGGGATATCGGGTAAAACTCGCTGGTAAGAGACTGATGTCTCGCCAGGTAAATCCTCGGACAGCAGGGTAGCGTCAGGTTCCGATATCTTTCAATGGCCTCTCGTGGCATGGTTGGTTTCGACCTGGCCTTTCATTAGAAGGGGCTAGCGTT
>NC_090741.1:76174389-76191783 GCF_036898095.1 Palaemon carinicauda | reverse complement strand
GTCTGACTCGTAAAATCCTGTTAACAAATCTAAATGTATTCTTTCAAAGGGTTGATTGGGCACAGGATAAGCTCCTAGGCTGACAGGTGTTTTCGTATGCCCTTTGTTTTCCTGACATGTGCGACAATTAGCTATGTGTCTTTTTATATCTGTAAGCATCGTATGCCAATAAAACAATGATTTGGCTTTCTGCGACATTAATGAGAACCCCGGGTGTCCATGTAATGGATTTGAATGCAACCAATTCAGGACAGTGGAAATAAGTGAGATTGGTACTACTACCTGGTCGTTAGTTACATGTGGTGTATTGCGGGTTTTCCTTGTCACAGTCCTACACAGAATATTATCTTTGATTATATAATTCTGCTGCTTATACTTTATGTATTCCTTTTCCTTATGATTGCCTTTCAAAGCATTTATAATTGTTTCTATTTTCTGATCTTTTCTTTGCTCAGTCTGTAACAATTCAGCGCTCCAGCCTAAATCTTCTTGTTCAGATATCGTTTTAACAATAGGCATGGATGTTGATATATCTATTAATTCAGCTAAAGGCTCCGTACAAGATGACACAGGGTTGCGTGATAATGCATCCGCATTGATATTTGCTTTCCCAGGTAAATACCCGATTCTTGCGCCAAAATCTTGAATGATCAAATGCCACCGAGTTCATTTAGGGCTGTGGTTGAAGCCTTTAAAGAACTCTGTTAGTGGTTTATGGTCAGTAAGAACCTTAACGGGATAACCGTAAATTATGAACTTAAAATGCACTAGTGAATTAACAATAGCTAGCCCTTCCTTGTCTATTACTGCATACTTACTTTCGGAAGTTCTCAATTTTCGAGAATAGAAAGCTATCGGGAAAAATTGTTTATCATATTGCTGAAGCAATACCCCTCCTACTCCTAAGTCTGAGGCGTCTGTTGCAATGAAGAATTCCTTACCGAAGTCAGGAAATTTTAAGATAGGAGAACTACACAGTTCATCTTTCAAGGTATTAAACGCCTGTTGATGTTGCTCAGACCATATGAAATCTACGCCCTTCTTTGTAAGATCAGTTAAAGGAGCGGCTATTATTGAATAGTTGCGTATAAAACGCCTGTAATATCCACTACAACCCAGAAATTGCTGTATTCCCTTGACATTAGTAGGTATGGGAAAAGTACGTATAGCCGACACCTTATCATGGACTACTTTAAGACCTTGGGTTGACACCATGAAACCCAAATATATTAATTCTGTTTTGAAAAATTCACACTTACTAATCTTTACCCTTAAGTTATGTTGTCTTAATCTCTGTAGTACTAGTTCTAACTTACGTAGATGTTCTTCTAAGGTGTTGGGAAAGATTACAAGATCATCCATATAGGCATGCAATATATCCACTAACAAGTCTCCAAACACTATGTTAATCATTCTTGTAAATGTTATAGGAGCACAACGTAAACCAAAAGGCATCCGTAAAAATTCATAATGTCCCCTGGCTGTGCTGAAGGCTGTGTATGGGATACTATCTTCTTCTAATGATATCTGGTGAAAGCCTTTAAGTAAGTCCAAACTGATAAAATATTTATTCTGACCTAACAAAGACAAAATATCGTCAGTACATGGCACTGGGAATCGATCAGGGATCGTCTCCTCGTTTAGACGACGGAAGTCGACGCAGATACGCCATGTTCGATCTTTTTTCGGTACAACTATTAAAGGAAAATTATAAGGGCTGTTTGATTTCCTAATGACTCCTTCTTCTAGCATTTTACCTACTTCATCATTTATTTCATTCTGGAATTTCATAGGGAGTCTGTACGAGGGTACATAGATATTTTTCTGCTTGTCCTTTAACCTTATTTGATGCTCGATCACATCTGTTTTTCCTGAGGATCCATCCGTAGTGGAAAAAACATCATGATATTTAGTTAAAAGTCCAAAAATTTTCTGCTGAATTTCTTCGTCTTGAATGTCTTTATTGATTTTATTTTTAATAGATCGCAAAAGGGATTCATCCGCAACTGATTGAGAGTGATTGATCTCAGCAACGGTAAGAATACGATGTTTATAAACTTCTACATCCAAGATATGTTGATTTTTGTGAATTACTAAAGTGTTATTTAAATGATTACAGACTTCAATATTACATTGTTGATGTGAGCCTACTGTATAAATAGCTTGTGTGACAGACAATCCGTTAGTTTTCAAAGTGTCGGAAAGGATTAATATTTCAGATCCCAGTAATGTTTTCTTTATTTGCACTATTATATTCGAAGGTACATTTGGTTCGATAGATTGCGTGCAAGATGATATTACGGGTGAATGAGAATTCTGCTGGGTCGCGTATATTATTTCATTATTAGTGAGACAAGTTATTGGTTCTTCAACGTACGTTACGGTTACATTTGTCGTCTCCTTTTTATCCAAAACTGATTTTAAGGTATTAGAAGACTTATAGAATTTCCCTTTGATATACACGCCGTGCTTGGCAGGGGCTAAGATAATGTTTTGATTTCCCATAGATGGGTATCCTATAATTACAGCTGGATACATATTAATGTTTTTTACATCAACAAATGTATCGGCAAACGTGTGTTTACCGACTTTGAACTGAACATGAGTTATGCCTATGACATTTAATTCATTATTTCCTATACCCGAGAGTCTAATTCCGGATTTTTCAATCGGAAAGTTCGAAAACAACAAATGATGTGACTTCAAATCCATGATATTACGTGGGCTACCAGAGTAAAAAAATAACGTAAAGGATTTGTGTTCTAAATTTACAGCATATAAGGTTGGTCGTAACTCATTTTGGCTTATTATTGTATGAATTCGTTGCAAATCTACGGGAGCATGCACTGTTTTACTTAATTCGGCCGTGTGTTTCATAGGAAAATCTATTGTCTCACAATTATCTGATAAAACATTAAATTGATTATTCAATACTATTGATGTTGACATGAATGACCTTGACCCAACAACACTCTCTTCCCCTCTGGAGTTAACTATGTGGTATTTGCTTTGCTCTGCACATTCTGAAAATTAGTCTGACCTTGCGAGGTCTGGTTTGACGACCCAGGCTCAGCGATATTCGAAGAAGTGTTTGTTTGTTTTGGACTCTGAACTGCATTGACATTTGGTTGTTTCTTCTTATTGTTAAAATGAGGATTTTTCTTTTTATTTCCATATGGAACTGACTGTGGAATTGACTGTGTATTTCTGGGATTCTGTTGTGTCTTACGCGAGTAACATTGACTGTATGAATGAGTTGCACTGTTATGAATCGAGCAGAATTTCGTTCTGCAGTCCGCGCTTAAGTGACCTTGACGTTTGCAATTATAACACGTCATTCCCACTACTTGACTACTAACTATGTTCACTGTTTGTGGCTTTGTTTCATTCTTTGCAAAAACTTGAGTTAACACGGGATTGAGATCTGGACACTTGGACATGTGTTTCTTTATCTGTTTATATACATCCAATTCCGTACTTGCAGGAGTTAACTACTTATCAAAACACCTCACTAAAGCTTCAGGCAACATAAGTGTCATGCAAGTTAAATACATTAATCGTAAAAAATCTTTCACGGAGATGTTATCCCTAGTAACCCAAGTGGAATTACCTAAAATGTCCTGATATTCATAAGGCCTATCAGCTATGAGAGCTGCTCTCTCAATAACATTAAGCCGATTCATAGTGGCTTGATTAAGTGTATTTCGTAACGTTAATACTACATCCAATGCTTCCTGTTTTTTACAACAACAAATGTATCGGCAAACGTGCGTTTACCGACTTTGAACTGAACATGAGTTATGCCTATGACATTTAATTCATTATTTCCTATACCCGAGAGTCTAATTCCGGATTTTTCAATCAGAAAGTTCGAAAACAACAAATGATGTGACTTCAAATCCATGATATTACGTGGACTACCAGAGTCAAAAAATAACATAAAGGATTTGTGTTCTAAATTTACAGCATATAAGGTTGGACGTAACTCATTTTGGCTTATTATTGTATGAATTCGTTGCAAATCTACGGGAGCATGCACTGTTTTACTTAATTCGGCCGTGTGTTTCATAGGAAAATCTATTGTCTCACAATTATCTGATAAAACATTAAATTGATTATTCAATACTATTGATGTTGACATGAATGACCTTGACCCAACAACACTCGCTTCCCCTCTGGAGTTAACTATGTGGTATTTGCTTTGCTCTGCACATTCTGAAAATTAGTCTGACCTTGCAAGGTCTGGTTTAACGACCCAGGCTCAGCGATATTCGAAGAAGTGTTTGTTTGTTTTGGACTCTGAACTGCATTGACATTTGGTTGTTTCTTCTTATTGTTAAAATGAGGATTTTTCTTTTTATTTCCATATGGAACTGACTGTGGAATTGACTGTGTATTTCTGGGATTCTGTTGTGTCTTACTCGAGTAACATTGACTGTATGAATGAGTTGCACTGTTATGAATCGAGCAGAATTTCGTTCTGCAGTCCGCGCTTAAGTGACCTTGACGTTTGCAATTATAACACGTCATTCCCGCTACTTGACTACTAACTACGTTCACTGTTTTTTGGCTTTGTTTCATTCTTTGCAAAAACTTGAGTTAACACGGGATCGAGATCTGGACACTTGGACATGTGTTTCTTTATCTGTTTATATACATCCAATTCCGTACTTGCAGGAGTTAACTTCTTATCAAAACACCTCACTAAAGCTTCAGGCAACATAAGTGTCATGCAAGTTAAATACATTAATCGTAAAAAATCTTTCACGGAGATATTATCCCTAGTAACCCAAGTGGAATTACCTAAAATGTCCTGATATTCATTAAGCCTATCAGCTATGAGAGCTGCTCTCTCAATAACATTAAGCCGATTCATAGTGGCTTGATTAAGTGTATTTCGTAACGTTAATACTACATGCAATGCTTCCTCACCCCCATAGACTGCGCGTAATCTAACTTTGAAATCATCCCAGGTAACTGCTTCTTGAAATGAAACACCTCTTGAATACGCACTCGCATCCCCCTTAGAAAAATCTATAAAACTTTTAGCTTCTTGTAATTGTACAAAAGGGTCTACGATTTGTTTGGCATTTAAATGGGCATCGACGGATGAAATCCATGACTCCACATTTTGTGGCAAGAACCCATTGACTCGTCCCTGAAAAGGAAGGATTGCTGACCTGGCATTTACAAGCGTCACAATTGGAAGAGGATTAGTCTGGCCTACGCCACTAGGTCCAGGGGTAGGGCTCACAGGGGGAGTCATGACTGCTGTATTTCTTTTCCTATCTCTTTAACCCCTTGCAATTCTATCAAAATATCTATATGAATACAGACGTCCACTGCGTAAACGCATATGTATAATAAAAAATCCCCAAACAATGTTACTAATCCCAAGACATTTCCCGAGAATTTCTGAAAGAAAAAGGAATTAGCACAAAGAGAGAAAAAATTCTAGATGAGAATTCGGAGTTGAACACAGTTTCCTTTAATGAAAGGAAATAAAAGAATAGCAAATCACTCACCCCAGTAATAATCGACTAACGACTCGTGATAACTACACTTCACTGCCTAAACTGGAATGAATTCAAAAATTTGTACTTAGCTTATATATGGTTCTGTGTGATGTCGACACATCCTCTCTCTCTCTCTCTTGATGTTTTGTTAGCGATGTATAGTTCAAGTTTCTTGTTGAATGTAGTGCTTCCTGGATATGTTTTGCAAATGTTGAACGTCAGTCCTTGGGTTTCCTAGGATGTTGATTGAAGATCCAGTTCATCAGTATGTATTCATAACATTCATCAAATGTTAAATATTTCGATGGACTATATTACTTAGTCAAGATTGTAGATACATGTAGATAACGTTGAGTTCTTGAAGATCTTTCTCTGGTTTTACAACTTTTATTTTGAAGTCTTGAAGATCTTCCTCTAATTCTTAGAGTTTAATATTATAGTCACTTGAAGATCTTTCTCTGATTCGTAGAGTTTAACCGCTGCCACCATTTATAGGTGTGTTACCGCTGCCACCATTTATAAGTGTGCTACTTTGATAAGCACACATTGAGTATGTGTTGTTTAAGATGTGTAAAGCTGGATAAGGAAGTACATCTTATTAGCTTTAAAAAGTATTTATTGTCTAAAAACACCAGAGTTAAACATCTCCATCATAGGAGGGAGCTGGTTTGGTCGGATGACCAATTCTGGTGAAGTATAGATATGAACTGATTGAATTATCGATATCACAGATATCGTATGCTTAGTTGATGTAGCAATTTTAACACAATCTCGGAAGACACCTGCATCCGGTGACGTCACAAACTTTCACACACTGATGCATTGGTGTTGACGTTTAAGAAAAATGTTACATTGCTGAGGCTGCATTGTGCATCCTGTTTATGATTTTAGTGACTACAGCAAATCCCACGGCTAGCATCTTCATCCAAAATGACATATTACATCATGTGTTTTAAATTTGTAAAAATAATTATTTCACTTATTACATATGTATATATATATATATATATATATATATATATATATATATATATATATATATATATATATATATATATATATATATATATATATATATATATATATATATATATATATATATATATATATATATATATATATATATATATATATATATATATATATTATTCATCTATTTGATTACCAATGTATTTATCTAGCAGTATTCTCATTTGATTATTTTTTTCTCTACTTTATAATCATATTCATTAATCTTATTTGATTCTTTGTGTAACTAAGTTTTCATATGTAGATGGAGTAATTAGTAAGTTTGTTACAAGATTTATCCTTTTACTGATGATAAGAATGTAAATAAAAAAAGCATTACCTTCGTTTTCCTAACCAAAGAAATCAAACGAAATTATTCATTTCTTATTTGAATGTTCTAATTACCGGTGAAATATGTACGCGTCACAGATAAAAATATCGTTTAAATGAATAGGTATATATATTTGCACACATATATTTTGAAGGTAAATATTGAGAGTCAGAGAGCATATCGCATATTACTGATAGGGTAACTCACGAGAGGCCTATTATATCCGTTTTCCTTTCATCTCTAGTAGAGCTGAAACGAAAAGCTACGTCAAGGGTGGAATGGATATCGTAGGACGATAGGAAACGGGTGGAGGACATGAGTGGGAAGTAATATGTTATGGAGATAAGCATGTTTAAAAAGAAAAAAAAAAAGAATAAAAAAAAATTAAAAGGATACAAGATAAGAGTATGAATTCATATTCTATGGAGACCAGGTACTTCAATAAACATACAGTAACTGCTCTCTAGATATGAAAAAAAAAGATTCATATAAAAAATAAAAAAAACGGTAATTACTATCCTCAATCCTGTACTCGGAAAAAGATATTTCCCAAAGAATCAAAGAACCGTACGTGTCATAATCTCCAGAAATCTGAGATCTGTGGTTGACTCCCTTTTGAAAACCCAGTTTTCATATCGTGTAGTCCATACTCAGTAAGTTCTTACAGCTTCATGGGAAAATTCGGTAAGGGAGTTTTGAGTATTTTCCAGTTTATAGTTCACAGCAACGAAAGGTTCCATAAAACATAAATTAGTCCCTCTTGCTATGATATTTTTGTATCCCATCATTTAGGCTACATTAGTTATCCTGCCGCCCAATATTTAATTTTCTTAAATATGACTTAAACCATCAATGTCATTAATATTCATACAACAAATGGTGAATTCATTTAATGTATGAGAAAAAAAATAAAGCTGTGTTCAATGACAGGCTAATATTTTGATGGAACTACTATACTTATTACTGAAATTTAAGGAAATTCGGTACAATAATAAAGAAATGCAGTCGTTAACCAGACTAATATTCAAACATGTCTTCGACAAAAGGCAAAGAATAATTTGTCATGGATCCTATTTCATCGAACAAATTTTGTTCTAATCAAATTCCAGATGCATAAGTATGAAGCATTTTATCATTTCTTACAATTAAATTGTTGGCCAAAAAAAATTCCATTGTTGAAAATTATAAAATTATGTAATGTCAGTTTTACAGTTCAAAGAAATCTAAGCAATGATATGTTTTTTAAATATCCCCAAAACAACCAACTATTTCAAGCTTATTTGATTTTTAAATCAAATAGAAAAAATGAGCGTATTTTTTAGTACCAAATCAAATTAATTTAAGTAACATTACTTTCCTTCATTTCATTTCATGACAATAAAGAAAATGTAATGAAACTCTTAAATTCATAAACCAACAAGAATTATACTCGTTACCCCGTTTGCTCTTAAAGATAGATCACTAGCATATCACTTGAATTCTACGATAGACACTATTCTTTAATTGTGGATTCAACCTTTAAATGCTCTTAGTGTCAACCAAAATCACTACTTTAATAAGGTATGGTGATAACATCATCTTCAACTATTTTATGAATTATATAAAATTGGAAGGCAATTTTATAAACATTATTTTAATCAATGTATGACTTCTTATTATTCTGAACAGCGCTATCTTACATTCATCATGATCTATTTATAAGCTCAAGTCCTTGCCGGGTTGGCTAAAAAACAATAATTTTCCATTAGATAGAGGCAGCTTTATCTATTTTTTTTTTTTATCTTATCTGAGTAATGAAATATTTTTTTTCGATATGTTTAGCAAAGAACTCGATGGAAAACCAAAGAATGGTCCAAAATTCAAAGTAAATTGTCAGTTTGTGTTCCTGTGATTTAAAATCTCTCCCTAATTCCATTACTATAAATAAATTTCGTTACAGATTCTCTTAATTTTCAAAGTTTATTTCATGAACGAGTCTCTCTGCTATACAATCTTCTCCCCAAACAGAAAAATATCAAGGAGCTTTCCCATTCTTCTTCAAGCCTTTGCTTCTTTTCCTTACCATTTCGTAACATGTAACCAGCAGAAGCAAACGGATCTGTTACCCTTCAGGATGCCATCCTTGAGCTATTCTGGCAGTCGTGCTTGTCAGGTCTTTTATGAATTCTAACGCTGTGGGTAAAAGAAGTGAATTTGAGCTTCAATTACTACTCTTAAGAATCATCTACAGTCTTACCTATCGAGTTCTGAAGTGTTACAAATAGGTGTAAAAAGACGTAAATTTCCGCCTTAATGACTACTCCGGTACTCGAGTTGGACCAAATGAGCTGCCTAACGAGGTTACCCTCGTAACCAGAATTAAAAAAAACAAAAAAAAAACAAAGATTACAGTTGAAGACTGAGACAAGCACACTCCAGACCAGACAGAACCTATTGGAGGAGTTTTTTTTTTTCATATTATCTGCGAGGTTGTCTTTAGAGATTCTCTTTTTATAAGTGGCTTTGAGAATTTGAAATTACGTCTCCCTATTTTAGTGGAGAAGGAAGTATTCAAAAGCAGTTGTCCGTATTTATAGAAATCGCAAATAAAAGATCTTTTTTATTTTTTTATCTGAAATAATACATCAGTAGCTCTGTAGATCACCAAAAAATTGTCTCAGTATATATGCTGATCGGAAAGAATATCTCTGTAATATGTAGATGTATATAGCCATTGCCATGTGAACGCCACTAGCAGACATTAATTATATCACGGATTGATGTATAATTTTACTTTTGCAATCTTCAGACCAATCGAAATTAAGAATAAAGATGTTAACTAAGAATTTATGTAAGTCGTTTATGATTCCGGAATTCTACGACTAAAATTCGAGTCCTTTACTTTCTAATTCTACATTCTCTAATAGATTCAACATTCAGGATATCTCTCTCTCTCTCTCTCTCTCTCTCTCTCTCTCTCTCTCTCTCTCTCTCTCTCTCTCTCTCTCTCTCTCTCTCTCTTTTCTTTTATTTTTGTGGAAGAATCTATAATGTTCCTTCTCAAAAACACGTGCACTTTTTAAAGATAAATTTAGTTTAGAAAAATAAAATTTCTCCTAACTTCGAAATTTAATGCGAATTTAAACTACCCGAACTTACTCCATCACGTTCAACGAACCGGAAGTGTTTTGTATTTCAGGACCTTACGAAGCTCTGGTTTTTGTTTGCTTGAAAGCAATCACATAATTCCATTTGCGAATCAAAAACTTCGATAAAATTAGTCAGTGTGAATCCGGTCACAAGGGAAGGGATGCCTATCTTGTTGACAGTTTGTTCGTTTGGCTAGACCTTAAATCTCTCTCTCTCTCTCTCTCTCTCTCTCTCTCTCTCTCTCTCTCTCTCTCTCTCTCTCGTCTGAACACCCCCTATTAAATTATTCCCCACAAGTGCTTCCAGGTATCTGCCTTTGTCATACTGCCTCTGACTAAAAAAGTTCCTGTCACAACTGTCTGTCTTTCCGTCTACCTTTCCTTCTGTCTGTGGCAAATTCGAATGCATTATGCTTTTGGGGGAACGACCGACGGAATAAAAATCTTGATCTCTCAGGATACAAACCGAGGGAGGGAAATTGAACACGGTTCTGGGACTGGAACGGTTCCCACAAGTTCCATTCATCATGATGTGGACTAAAGGACACTTTTTGTATTTAAACTGATATATGGTTTTGTAAAATTATCCGTTCCCACACATGGAATTAAAGGATTAATTTACTATTTGTTAAAACATGCAGCTGGGAACAATTACCCAACATTACCTTTTCAAAGGGATTAGTTGATTGAAATTAAATTTATTTTGTATTCATATGAAGCAGGATCTCAGTGACTATTAATTAAATCTCAATATATTTTTTTCAAGTCTCTCAACGTCGATATTATTATTTTTCCATGATACAGATTTCTTATAAAATCTAGGAGAAGGTTCAAATGCTTTATTCATTACATTAGTCTGAATATTCTCTCATGATCCCCGCTTTAGTATATCCTCAAACTATACTTTCAGAATATCAATAAGTAAAAGAGAAAGAGCGAAAAAAAATATTTTTTTATCTCACTGTTTCAGTCAAGATATTAAGATAACGTAATTAATGTTCATATTACTCTTGGTTTTTTTTATTTCTGGAAGCTCGTGTCTCTTTTCTCGTGAACTACACCAAAATAAAATATTAAACCGAATAAAACTAATTTAGTTGACACCATTGTGAAACTCTGCTGCTTGATATTCTTGTCGAGAGGAGGTGGCTATGTAACCAGCAGGAATGACTTTAACTGACAATCTCTCAAAGGTTTATAAACTGAAAATCAAAGGATAAATGAGTTTGCTTCTACAGACATAACACACCGATTACAGTTTGATTAATTCACAAAACCTAACATACTTTCAGACAGGGGTTCAATGGTTGGTAAACGAGATGACTCTCGACAAAAAGACAGAGATTGAGTTTATATTCAGGTGGGAATTAAACTCATAATATGTAAAATTGAAAAAAAATGAAATTTAAACTGAAGTGCTTTTCTCTCCTCTTCCAGAAAAGCCTCTTGATTAGTATATACATCTATCATATTTGAGAAGGTGAAGTATTTCTGGCGATCTTCACTATTATTGTATCTTATTTTTGGCTGAAAATAGTTACCACGAGGGTTAAATTTGGACTGGATATATATATATATATATATATATATATATATATATATATATATATATATATATATATATATATATATATATATATATATGTGTGTGTGTGTGTGTGTATATATTTCATTACAGTTGAACCCTAGTAATTGAGGAAAGGTTATCAAAAACAATCAAATAACATTTGTATTACTGTCTATCGAACCTAAAATTCAATGCTCAACTAATTCCTTCCCAGCCAATGAAAACTAACCCCGGTTCCACTTGATATTTGATGGACTGTTTTATTCTAGGTTAGGAAAATTTTGAGCAATTCCCAATTTATTAGAACATATTTTATGAAAAGATATTAAGGGGAAAAGATAGATGTCAGGAGAGAATGTATTTTACTCGGATTTCTTCGACAATGATTTTTATATGAATATTTACACCTGTCACCACCTTGTAGGCTAAATCTGAATGTTTTAAAAGCTTAAATGGGAGAAAAAAACTTTAACCTTGTAGAAATATTTGTGCATTTTTGTGAAACTATTATTTCACTATCTATCACTACATGCAATTGCTTTTGGGTTGGGTCTCCTAGCTCAGGTGCTGTTAGGCAGAGGCATTCCGATTGCATCATGCCATTCGTATTGAAAGGTGAATCTTGCAAGTTTGCTGAAAGGCATTTCTCAGAATTCACTGCTATCAGAAATATGTGTACATCATTGTGTAGGATGCAAAGAGGTTAATACTTCCCTTAAACCGCCTTCATAAAATGTTGAAGAATTTATTAATTTCTCCATGACTTTAATATCAACTATTTTCACAAATTTCGCTTTACTATCTATCAAAATTATTAATAATCTTTTACTGTGTTTGTACGAGCAAATACATTTGCGAGTTTCCCATTATTTTCCATGAGCTCTTTTCATCGGTGCCCTACTATTTGATATAAATGCTATTACAGCGGAGGGACAAATAAACGCAATTTAAAAATTACAATAATAACAATAATCCCCCTTCGTTCTAAGCCATCATTCCAATTGAAAAGAATATTCACATGTAAATAGGATTAAAAATATATGCTTTTCTTTAATAATAATAAAAAAAATCAATAATTATAGAATGACTTTTAACAGCCCAAAGGCTGGTTATCTATACATATGATCAGCATCCAAGCCCCTTCTCCACCAAGCTTGGACCAGGGAGGGTCAGGTAATGGCTGCTGTTAACTAAGCAGATAGACATATAGACTCCCCAAACCCCCATTCCTAGCTCACAAGGATGGCGAGGTTTCAGACAACACTGGAGACAATCGAGCTATAGCGGGTCTCAAATTCCCGTCTAACAAATTTCTAGGAATGCATGTTTCCAATATGCTGCTACAAACAAAAATGTCTTGGTATTTACATGAATCTCAATATCTTATTATTCATATGGATTGCATTGTCTTCGTATTTACATGGACCAACAATAACTTCCCATTATCGTTACGCGAATCTCAAGAGAATATCTGGAAAATATCCCAGTAATGTGTTAACGTATTTAATCATAACCAGATATACCAATGGTACATCTTAATACTGTCAGTGCTTTAACTATAATTCTATTTTCCCAAATCTACTGATCATTCGTAATTATAAGTAGAAATATATACTGAAAAAGATATAGGAGTCGTTTCTGAATCCGGGCTTCTATAACAAAAACTTTTTAGAGAGTCTTTTCGTTTGTAATTTGAAATACTCTCACTTAACACTAAGGGTCTCTCTCTCTCTCTCTCTCTCTCTCTCTCTCTCTCTCTCTCTCTCTCTCTCTCTCTCTCCTATGATCGAGTATACATCGGGCCCTCCTACATACAGTCGACCTTACTTCGAAATTTACAGCGATGGACAAATGCTCTTAAACCACCCGAACTTCCTCCCTCTTGTTCAACCAACCACAAGTGATTTGAATTTCAGGACCTTTCCATGTTCGGGTTTCACTTTACTTGAAGGCAATCACATAATTCCATTTGCGAATCAAAAACTTCAATAAAATTAGTCAGTATGAATCCGGTCACAAGGAAAGGGATGTCTATCTTTGTTAACACTTTGTTCATTTGGTCAGACCTTGCATATCTCTCTCTCTCTCTCTCTCTCTCTCTCTCTCTCTCTCTCTCTCTCTCTCTCTCTCTCTCTCTCTCTCTAAGGATGATAAATAGTTGGTATTGCAGTTGGTGATGATGGTGGAAATATCCAGAATCAAGATGCGATTGTGATGGTGGTAATAAAGCCGGTGATGGTAATGATAGTTATAATCAAATGAGCTAACAAAGAAAATCCTCATGAGAGCTGCTTGTGAAGGCAGTGTTGAAAGTGGTGACATGGGTATTGGAGATGATGTTAGTAATGATTGGAGATGATATCAGTCAAAGTGGTTGATGTGCAGACACTGATAGAAATGAGATGAAAATTGTGAAGGTCAAGTGGATTGGGTGTGTTACATTAATACTATTACCAGAAAAGCTAAAAATATAATGAAAACTTATAAAATATCATAATAAAATGCTGAATATTACTGAAATTTACTTTTAATATAATCCGTTTGATACTACCTTATGACATACAGCTGTTACTACGACAAAATCACTCCCCCCCCCTCCAAAAAAAAAAAAAGAATTCTATCGAATATGACACTAAATTATGATATTAAGTTATTATTATTTCCGGAATATAGAAATTATATATAATAAAGTGTTCAGGGCTGCGTCCGTGTTTTCCTGACTTGTATGCATGTGCAGAGAATTACAGTTTGAGGAAAGCATTAAGGGAGTGACACATTTGATTGGTTTGATGTTCATTGGTATTGTGACAATGTGTGTGTGTGTATTAGATTATTAGTTAATTGCTTTCCTTTCTGCAGCTCTTTGGCTTGTAGCTCCCTGCTTTTCCAACTAGTGTTGTAGCTTGGATAGTAATAATAATTATAATTAAGTTGATGGTGATAATGATACATTACTTTTATGTGCCCTCCCAATAACAAAATGGATTAATCACTAAACAGATACACATTTTTTAGAATAGAAAAACATATAAAAGATATAAATATGCAAATAAATCTACATTCATGAAAATAAGTAACAAACAAAACAAGTGAAAGAAACCAGTGAAGTCCCAGGATGTAAGTAATTGCATGTGAAATTGTCCTTGGCATTTTTTAAAGAATTTTAATTTCAGTCCTGTATAATTCCCGTTATTTTTAGAACCAACAATGCGAGAGAGAGAGAGAGAGAGAGAGAGAGAGAGAGAGAGAGAGAGAGAGAGAGAGAGAGAGAGAGAGGACATTTTAATAAGTTTACCCTAATTTTAGACCTTCCAAAAATGCACATTTGATTAATGAAATCGTAAGTAATAAAGCTAATAATTTACTTTTGCACCGTTACCCAAAATCTCCTCTTCTTTCAGATGCACCATAAACAGAGAGAGAGAGAGAGAGAGAGAGAGAGAGAGAGAGAGAGAGAGAGAGAGAGAGAGAGAGAGAGACCTTTTATATTAATAAGTTAACCCCACAATAAGACCTTCCAAAAATGTCTAAAATAAAATACATAATTTATTTTCCATTGTTACCCCGAAATCTACAATACTTTCAGATACACCACAAACACAATCAGAGAGAGAGAGAGAGAGAGAGAGAGAGAGAGAGAGAGAGATAGAGAGAGAGAGAGAGAGAGAGAGAGAGAGAGAGAGAGAGAGAGAGGAGAGAGAGAATGTGGATGACCAATCTAAACAAGAAAATAGCGTCCCTTCTCTCAACAAGTGAGTTTGTGACAATGACCGAGAAATCTTCGCGAACAAAGTTCGTTAACTCTACTGGAAAGGCTAGAAGCTCTGCATCAATTATGACAGAGCACATTTTTTTTCCCTTCTAACGCTTCTTTACCTGCTTCTAAAAACTCATAAGAAACATTATGGGTCGCCTAAGGTATTCATGGTTTTTTATCTATATTTTCCAAAGGAAACAATATCAATTCAGATTCTATATGTCACCGTATTTTTTCCATAATTTGTTAGCGTTTACTGCTACCTCAAAAAAATGCAGAAATAAAAAACAACAGGGTAAATAACCTTAGTATTTTATATTAGATATATGTTCGTTGTTTTCATTTATTCTCATTCATGATATATATCTTTAATAATGAAAACATTAATCAAAGATTTACAACGAAAATCGAAAAGGAATTTGAAGTACAAATATAAATTCTATCTATCTATCTATCTGTCGGCAGGGATAATGTTCTTTTCTCATCAGTACTTTCCTCATAAAATCTACATAACCTGGAGTCCTCTTTTTCTCTAAATCAATTACCTTTCCTCCCCTTCTTCCTCTTCCGTCTTTCGCTTTGTTTCCGCTTCGTCCTTTCTTTCTCGATTAACCCCTACCAATTCACTGCCCCGTCCTAACCTCCTTTAGTAATTACATCATTTTGTTGCTCATAATTACCAGCAATGACAGAACCCCAAGATCTAGTTGGATGCAAACCAAAGGGAAACCAATTAACAAACTTCGTTAGAGCAAACAAGAATGAACCATGAGAGACCATTTCTCAATAGGAGGGTCTCTCTCTCTCTCTCTCTCTCTCTCTCTCTCTCTCTCTCTCTCTCTCTCTCTCTCTCTCTCTGCTGAACACCCCTCATAGCATTATTCAACACAAATGCTTCCCAGTATCTGCCTTCGCTATATTGCCTCTGTCGAAAAGAGTTCCTGTGACAACTGACTGTCTTTCCGTCTACTTTTCCTTCTGTCTGAGTCAAATGACAGGACGAAATTCACCTTCGCTATTAGAAGGCATTATGGTTTTGGGGAAACGACAAGCGGAATAAAAATTGTGATCTCTCAGGATACAAACCGAGTGAGGGAAATTAGACATGTCCTAAGTATTGGAAGGGTTCCCCGCAAGTTCCATTCATCATGAGGTGGACTAAGGAACCGTTATTTTGTATTTAATTCTGATAAATGGTTTATATGAATTATGAAATATGCGTTTCTACTCAGGCTATTAAAGGACATCTAACTGTCATGTTTTGAAACCTGCAGCTAGCCACAATTACCATACAAAGCCTTAAGTGATTAATTTATTTCATGAAAATTATTTGAAATATTTAGAACATATGTTTTGTATACTTGAATAAATCAGAACAGTCATCAGTAAACATTTTCTTCGTCCTCAGCTCGGATTAGATTACATTTCCAAATTACCAAAAGTGAAAGATAATGAAAGAAATATTCATTTCTATTATATCTATTTTTGTTAAATTATTTATATATATTTTGTATTAATGTTATTTTGTCTTCTACTATAGTAAGTTCTTGTCTCTTCTCTCGGGAACTACATAAAAATAAAATACGAAACCGTATGAAACTAGCTCACTACCATCAAGTCTGACAATAACTGGCAAAAACACCAAAAAGATTAGGAATTTAAAATCCATGGGTAAATAATTCATTTGTTCCTGACGCAACGCCCCAACTACTTCTTAATTCATGTACGGACCTACGACTTTTAGACAAGGTTTTACCTGTTGGGAAATCTGGAGTCAATCATACAAGCTGTATTAGAGATGAAAAAATCTCAGTTTATATTCCCCGTAAAAACGGGGTAAAAATATTCTTTTATAGTGTTCACCAGTAGAGGATTTCGATTCCTTCAATTACAATTCAAATTTCAAAAAGGGTGAAACTTTTTTTCACGAATTTCCTTACTTATGGATATTCTGCACCGCTGAGGAAAAATATATACACTACCAAAAGAAAAGTTAAGGATAAGTTTATTTGTCTTGATTGCTATTTATTAATCCAGTCTAACTTTTTAGCATTCACAGGTCCTCCCATTTGTTTGTTTCCTATTAT
>NC_090741.1:76151889-76166889 GCF_036898095.1 Palaemon carinicauda | reverse complement strand
CATTAATGGAAAAATTATTTTCAATTAAAGAATACATCACAAACAGCACAAATAAAATGTGAGGACGGGAAACATTGCCAGCAGTTTTTTTTTTCAGCATATGAATGATTGCACAACACTTATAATTGGAAAGCTGCTAAAAAAATTATATTTTGCAAAGATTTTGTTAAAAGAAGTATTATTGAAAAAAAAAATCGAATATCTGCTAAACAATAGTTCATGTATGTACATACTGGATGAAGTACTAGTAAACAATATTTTTAAACAACTAGCTTTTAAGTAATCTGAAATTTGCTCATTTTTGTTCTGTTTTACGTCATCACAGAGGTTTCTTTGTATCTTTGATGAATTTTTAAATCATAAGACCGTGAAGAGGTGTAATAACAACACGAAAGCACTTGTCAAATCTTAGTTTCCTTTTTCCTCCCTGCCTGCTGTCGTTAGTCAAAGAATATGTATTTAACTATTCCAGAAATTGCGGATCTCGACTGTATATACAGCCTTTTCTATTGTAATCAATGGAACATGGTGAAAGGATATCAAAATTGAAATACCCTCTCTCTCTCTCTCTCTCTCTCTCTCTCTCTCTCTCTCTCTCTCTCTCTCTCTCTCTCTCTCTATGCTATTTATAGGGGCAAGTACTTTTACAATAAAAAATAATCACAAATATTTACTTGGAAATGGTTTTTCTAAAGCTGAGTAAAGCTATTCCTATGTGTTTGCCTCTCCCTTCCTCCTCCTATTTCTTAATTTTACAATACCTTTACAAACCAACGGATCTCTACTCCATCGACATCTCTAAAGCATCTTGAAACATTGATCCATCATTTCATCCACAATAGCCTCTCCTTTTCGTCTGCGAAAGTCCACCTTCTTCACGCTCTAGATAATTTCTTCTTCCATATATATATGAATAATTCAGCCTGACACCTCACTTTTCGTCTCTCATTATCTAAGGAGGCTATCATAGAAATTCCTCCAAAAGTGGAGCCCCACTATACTAAATTATACTTGAAAAAAATTCATGGCAAAATATAAAAGCTAAAGACATTGTTTTAGAAGCTAGCCATCAGTTTAGCAGTTAAAGTCTTCGGAATTATTCAGAGGATTAATGGAAATTTGTGCCAGAGTTTCAGTGGGCAATTTCCTCGTTTCCTTCTGGCTCGAATGAGTACAGGAAATATATTCAAGTATTTTTGTAGGTGTATCTTTATTTATATCTTTCATCTATTTATTCTGGATAATTTCATTATTAATATATGATAATGATGATGTAACAGTTAATTTGGTTTCAATAAAACAATATAGAAATTTCAGCGGGCTTTCATGCATCACTTTAACTCATTGCCACTCGCATCTGAACCCTTCGGCCTGTTGTATTTGTTTTCTTAAAAAAGCTTAACACGAAAAGGAAAACTAATCAATACAGACCTTTTAGATTTTAATATATTTAAATGGTTTTGTTAGTTATTGATTAATATTCTGTTGTGTATGTGAGCACGTATGTACAGAGGTACAAACGCATTATAAATAGATAAATATATACATATACAGAAACATATATACATATGAATGTGTGTATTACATATCCTTAAAAATATCTTCATGGTTATGAGCAATAGTCTGTTTCACAAATATCAGAATAAATATGAAAGTTACATGACATTCTGTGGTGACTGTTCTGCCAATACATGTGTCGACAGTCTACGCCGGTCGTCCTCAAGTAAATTCAAATGCTTGTCGGTCAGACTATTTGAATGTATAAATCATAAATAAATACATTTAGATATACATTCAAGTTCGTTTAAATGAATAGTTTATAATATATGTATATATATATATATATATATATATATATATATATATATATACATATATTATATATATATATATATATACATATATATATATACATATATATATATATATATATATATATATATATAAATGCACGCACACACCTGTATACAAATGAAGTATCTTCTAAGGTAACCGAACATGGTCCTATAATATAAAGGCCCATTAAAACAAAATTATCACAGTAGAACCACTTCGTTCAGATACACTTTTAATAATGGATACACTGGTTTCCATTACATAGTTTATGATATGCATGAAAGTACGAGTATACACAAGCACGTTAAAACGAACACACACACACACAGGCATGTACACACAGACATGTATATATATATATATATATATATATATATATATATATATATATATAAACGACAAATGCTGTTGTTGCTAGTCCAATACCATAACAAAGGCCTCAGACATGTCCCTTATTCAGTCTGAGGTTTGGTCATTTCATCACCACGCTGGCCATTGTAGATTGGTGAGAGACTAGTCTGACTGTTCACAGAAAACCTACATAGCTAGCCCTAACTAGTACAGCTTTGCTGACCATGACAATATGGGAACCCTTACACCACGTTAAGATATCTCTCCTTACATATATATATATATATATATATATATATATATATATATATATATATAATACTACATATATACACATACAGCATATATATCGACAATGGCCAGGGTAAGTAACATTTGTAAATCAAATTGCCTGAAACTACATAGGAATATCAGGACTACGTCAGTTTTGTGATATCGGTGTTACTTATGGACATGAGTCATGGTATGTAAACGAAAACAATCTTCAACAGATTTAGTAGATAGAGAACAAAGCTCTCATAAAGATGTTTAGAGTTAAATGGCAGGTATATGTATGTATATATATATATATATATATATATATATATATATATATATTATATATATATTTATATATATATATAAATATATAGTATATATATATATATAAAGTATATACACACACAAATGCAAAGAGCTTACTTTTTATATTGCAATACTGGGATGAATATAAAGTTCTATGTATACGTATTGAATTGACCTATTCAACAACATCCCCTCGTTAATAGATGTTGCCTCCAGGACTTCCGTTACAGCATTCACTTTTTATTCATTTCATTCAAATAAACAAGATGAAAAATCTCCACATTTCTTGAACCAAAAGAAAAAATACAATTAGCGTTCATGTTTACTTATATCTATCTATTACAACGTCCATGGAATGGAAGAAATTTACTTCAAATTGCGACATCTGGAAATTGATAAACAAATCTGAAATTTTTCTTGGAAACAACCTCTAAACTTCCTGATAACTTAAAAGGTAAATGTTACAAGGTTAAAGATACCCCTGGATGCCTTTACATCCTACGAAGGATGCCAAAGCTTGGGTCCTTTCAAACGACCTCCTTTGAACTCTAGTCGCGTTGAAAATAGGCAGAAGTCAGGGATGAAAGAGGTCCTATGGTATACCATGTATGGAGTCCTGACTAGGAGCAATAGAGGTGGAATAGGGAAATTAAGGTTAGGCAAAGGGTTATGGAAAGGGAGCGAACAAAAGGTAAGGCGCTCAGTCACATCACCTTTTCTTAGTTATAGTGTTTTTGTCTTTTGTTTCTTAATCTCTTCTAAAGTAACAACTACGTTTGTAACACAGTTTTATCCTCAATCTCTTCTAACAACCAAGTTTGTAGCAAGTTTTATCCTCAATCTCTTCTAACAACCAAGTTTGTAACACAGTTTATCCTCAATCTCTTCTAACAACAAGTTTGTAGCACAGTTTTATCCTCAATCTCTTCTAAAAACCAAGTTTGTAGCACAGTTTTATCCTCAATCTCTTCTAACAACCAAGTTTGTAACACAGTTTAATCCTCAATCTCTTCTAACAACCAAGTTTCTACACAGTTTTAAACAGTTGCAAGATTCGTTTAAAAAAAGTGATTCGGTCAAACTTAGCAGCAGCTAAAAATAGTATTATGTGGTCTGATTGGACCTATTTAATAGAATATATCAATATATTTAATTCACTATATTTATAAATAAGGAGAGCTGTTCAGTCTCTTGAAGTATGATATACATCCAACTAAATCTCCACCCCATTTTAATAAAATATATAAACGCATACTTTTCAGCACCAAGAAATGGGATTATATGACCTAGAAAATAATATAATATAAAGATAGATGTCAGAAATTTTATTCAAATGGTTTTTCTAATTCTTTGACCGATAAAAACAATTTTAATTAATGAAGAGAAAACCCAGTGGCTAAAGTTGTAATTCTCCGATCTGGTTGATACTATTCATAGCGACCAATCCACAATGGATATTTAAATAGATTTATAAAGAACGAACAGATGAGAATCGACAATGGATTAACAATTAAAGAATGCAGAATATTAGCGTAATCAGGGAATGCTTCAAGGAAATATTGATAGATGATAGATAATTGAATACTGACATTACAAAACGCATGGATTGATAACTAATGCAATATAATAAAAAAAAGAATTTTTCATTTTCTTTTAGATAATTACGAATAATCAGGATATAAAGAGTTACAAATTGTTAGTATTATCTCCTTTTATCATATCTTATTAGGAAATATGAGTATAATAAACATGGGTCATTTTATATTACTGAAAATTATATTTTCACATCTTAAAAATAACATTAAAATACAATTTACATACAAAATAGGCAATACATAAAAGATTACTTTGCGTTAATATACTACAGTTTTCTTCAGTATATTTGTACTTTTATAACTTTACTGGAACAAATTCTTGTAATGAATCTGTTTTCTACGACCATACAACACTCGAACAAACTCCTGTTAATTTACATAGTAGTAAAAATCACAAGAACATTCTCCGCATATGGAACAAATGTCGTCTCGGGTCGAAGTGAAGAAACTCCTGAATGGAAACGAGAAGTCAACAACAATAAGGGACTACGGTTTGTTTGATTTTCCAAACACGCGGAAGCTCTTGTTTGTTCTTCCAAAACAAACTCAAGCAGATGACTACTTCTGAGCAACGCTTAGGCAAATAACTTTTGCCTTCGGTCCACAAGCTTGCATTTTAACTTCGGTAAATGCCTCTTAATCTGAGAGTAAATGTATCGACTTCATGTTTCCAACAGAAGATTAAGTGAAAGTTATCTATGACCATTTGATTTTCCAATTACTATATTTTTTATATTAGGGAATGAGGAATTATAACATCTCATTTTATAGTTATAACAAAAACCATTATCTAAATCAACATTTGTTATAATCGCAAGACAATAACAATTCGTCGTATTTTCTGTGTAAAAGGAAAACTTTGAAATTCCCTGTGGTGGTAAATATAATATCCCTTTGAATGCTTCAAGGAATTAAAGGCTTTATCTTAAAGGAGTTGGCGAAATGATAACGTTAATCTCAACAGTTTTATAAACCCAAAAATCTCTACATCAGTTCACGAGAATTCGGATTTAAACAATTGATCGTAATAATGATTAGTGAAACTTTGTAAACCTCGCTATTTTTCAAGGAAATGGATAAGGATAAAACTATGAAATAAACTCAAAATACTGAGCTAACATTTTCCAGTCTCTGAATATACTTGCCTCTCTCATTATCATTTATTATTATTATTATTATTATTATTATTATTATTATTATTATTATTATTGTTGTTGTTGTTACTGTGTAAGCTATAACCATAGATGGGATAGCAAAATGCTATAAGCCCGAGGACTCTAACAGGGAAAATAGCCCGGTGAGGAAAGGATATAAGGAGACTACAAGAAAAAGTAATGAACAAATAAAATAAAATATTTCAAGGACAGTAAAAACATTGAAATGAATATTTCATATACAAACTATGAAAGGACTTACAAAAAAAAAAATAAAAAAAAAAAAAAAAAAAAAAAAAAGAGGAAGAGACATAATATAGAAGTGTGGGGCCGAGTGTACACTCAAGCAAAAGACCTCTACCCCAAGACAGTGAAAGACCATGGTAGAGTGGGTATGGCACTTTTCAAGACCAGAAAACAATGGCCTGATTTTCGCATGTCCTAGATCACAAACATTGCAATCAAGAGGAAAATTTACTCAAGATCCATTAATAAAGAACTGTATTCCTAGAAGCTTCCCCATAATCTGACCCTTAACAAATACTTTTGGCAACCAGGATTTTACTTCATCTTATGCTCTGGTTTTATGACTGGTTCTAGAGTTATTCATCAAGACCCATTCATCTTGAGATGGACTCTTAGACGCCATGCTTTACATTATTTGATGAATGGTTCAAACCACTATTGCCTTATTCCCACAGCCTTATCTTCGGTTGGTTTGGTATGTCTATGATTGATATAAAATCATTTAAAAATGAAAAATGAAGCTATCAAACTTCTACAATCCTTTTTAGTGAAGATGATATAGCCAGAATATTGTAATAGAAATGACTAAATTAAAGACGAATTGACCTAAATCTTTTGCTACAGCATTCAATAGCACACCGATGAAGAACTGTTGCATCAATTAGGGAATAAAGCTCTCTCCTCTCTCTCTCTCTCTCTCTCTCTCTCTCTCTCTCTCTCTCTCTCTCTCTCTCTCTCTCTCTCTCTCTCTATTTCATGGCGCTTAATGTCATCCTGTATTACATCCTATTGTACAGCATCCTACTTTTTTCAATGAGCTTCCATCCCTATCCTTTCTTCGAATTATTTCTCCTTCCTTACATTCGTTGTTGTCCTTCTTAATCTCCTTCTTCCTTAACCTAAGACAATTCCCAGCTTCAACATAATCACCCTCCAATTTACATCATATACACCTTTTGAGGAATTGAATTACTTTCAATGATAAAATTCCTAATCTTCTTCGACCCAAACCAAAGTGAAACCAATAAACAAACTTTGACTGTCAAGGCGGAGGAGAACGTACAAGAGCTCATTCTAACAAAGTATTCTACTCTATCTCTCTCTCTCTCTCTCTCTCTCTCTCTCTCTCTCTCTCTCTCTCTCTCTCTCTCTCTCTCTCTCTCTCTCTCTCTCTAACAGAATGTAAAGGATTGCTAGTTTATTACTTTCTCTTTCTATAACAAGCCAAAAAAGCGACTCTGTTTATTTATTCCCTACCTTATTTGTGGATCTCTTCCTGACTGTTTGTGTATTAGTATAAATACATCAAGGGTTCATATGTACTTTTATCTGTATGTTTGTCTGTTTATTACAAGCAGAAAAGGATAACATTATTTCTACCCATCATTTCGCTCTCTTTGTGTCCGGAGCAAAATCTCATAACATTTCCTAACTTTCCTCTTAATCTTCCACAAGTCGTGTGTACTAAGAGACGTAATTCAACTTTCGCAATATCCAGATATAATTTCCTTCTTGGATGCAATGACACAAACAATAAAAATCCTGATCTCAATTTATGTAATCAGAGAGAGAACAATCATCATGTGTAGCCGCGTTTGCAACTTCCATTCATCACGACCTGGACTCATGGAAACTGTTTTATGTTTACTGTAGATAAATGTGTTTGATAAATATGAATTTCCTCCCAGAATCTGGAAGGCTTTTATCGATGCGCGGCTGGATATGATATAACTATGATTCTTACAGTCCTTGTTATAATACAAATTTATTATTTTATGAAAAAGTTGTTAGCCCCGTGTAAATGGATTTTGTACCATTTAACTATCAATCATAAATACCCGTTGTTCTATCAAAGTCTTTAGCTTGAAATCTTTATGCATATGTATGTACGTATGTATGCATGAATGTGTGTGTATATATATATATATATATATATATATATATATATATATATATATATATATATACACACACTCACACACATATATATATTTATATATATATATATTAATATATATATACATATATATATATATATATATATATATATATATATATATATATATATATATATATATATATATATATATATATATATATACACTCACACACACACATATATATATGTATATATATACAATCACACACACATATACATATATATATATATATATATATATATATATATATATATATATATATATATTTAGATATATATATGTGTGTGTATGTGTGTGTGTCCTAAATCTCGTTGAAGTCACTGGCAGTGGACATAGTGATTTGGTTTAAGATGATGGACCAGATGTCTCTTCAGCTTCTCTCGATATCTGTCGGATGATCTTACTCTAATCAGTAAGGACTGGCAAGGATCACATGCCTTAGTTACATAGGTACTGCATAACATTTGTAGGTAAAAAAACGGCATTTAATGAAGTTGTATAAAGTTTTTTATCAACTCGTTTCACTTCAACTCGAATTTTTTCGTATACTTTCTAAGATATGGATATTTTTTCAAGGTAATACTCAACATCTACCTTTAATCTTTGTGACCAAAGAACCAGGTACATAATACGCAAAACTAAGTGAGGTATAAAGCAAAAACAAATATGTACCGTGGACAAATGCAATGTTTTGCTTCATTGTGGGTCAGCGGGAGAGGAGGATTCCTGATCCAACAGCCAATCATCGACGAGCTTTGAAACTGGGGTTTGACTCCAGTTGCAGGCTAGGATGAAACAAACTGTAGTAAAAATAATGATATATATATATATATATATATATATATATATATATATATATATATATATATATATATATATATATATATATATATATATATATATATATACTTATGAAGCAGGTCTAGTGTAGAGTAAATAATTTATTAATATATTTTATTTATATGTTTCATATGTGCATTGAAGAGGTGAATAGCCTACTCTTAAGATGAGTTCCTCACATGTACGTATAATTATGTTATGTAAATTACGTAAAATTTTCGTCGTTACTTATATTGTATTTTTCAATCAAATAGTATATGTATTTTACGTTATTTTTAAGAATTAACTTTTATTTCACCTATTTTGTTACAAAGTCTTATGTAATGTGCTTAAGAGTGCTATATGATCCATATTAGATATGAACAAGTGCTCATGAAAATATTTTATAAGATTTTTATGAGGTATTGTGTCATGTTTGTGAGAAAATATGCAATGCTTTTATGTGCCATGTGTTTTGGAAGGTTCTCGAGAACTAGAGTGTTATATTTTGTCTTTCTTTTTATTTCCGAGGGCAAAGATGGGCGGAGCTAGCGGAGAGAGTCAAGCCCCTGTGTGTTTTCATGCGTCCGTGAGTTGCCTGAAACCAAGGTTCGCCCCCTGAATTTTTATCTAGTTGATAACTCTGCAGATGCCCTTAGGCCGACCCGAAGCTTCCAGTTCTTGGACATAGAATCTTCTGGAATAAGCTAAGTAGCTAACTCTTATATAAGCAACCCCAGGGATGCATGGGTCAGAAGAGAAACAGCCGTCCTGTGAAAGAGCTAAAGTGCATCCCTCACTCTCTCTCAGTACCTGTAGTGTGCCTCTCCAAAGACAAAGCGCATCCCTCTCTCTCATAGTACCTGTAATGTGTCCTCTCTGAAGTGATTTTGTGCCCCAAACGTAAATCAAGCGTTGAAACGATAAGAAAGAAGTCAAATGTTATTTTAAATTTATAGTGTTATGTGAGTGTTGGCATTGTGTAAATCTTTGTAACTGGCCCTGTGCAAGTAAAATATATGAAGTTAGTAAGTTAATCTGTTACTTTATGTAAATTCATTGAGAGTTTAGGCATTAGAGTGTAATTATTTCTTGTGTCTCACTCTATGGTTTATTCAGATTTAATATTTCGAGTCATGTGTTTATATAATTTTCAGCGTGTAATCATTTCTCTTGTCTTAGTCTAAGGTTTTATTCAGATTTAATATTTCAAGTCAAGCGATTATATAATTTTCAGAGTGTATACATTTTTTTTTGTCTTAATCTAAGTTTTATTTAGACTTGATATTTTAAGTGATTTTTCTTTATGTAAATTCTTTTGAAAGTTATAATTTCGATAGTATATATATATATATATATATATATATATATATATATATATATATATATATATATATATATATGTGTGTGTATGTATATATATGTATATATATATATATATATATATATATATATATATATATATATATATAATTTTTTTTAAAGAGTAATATTTCAATCACCAGTGTTTATTTCATAGTCGCTCGTATCCTGTTAATTAATCGAAGTTAGAGGGTGGTTTTGAAAAATTCTTAAGAATAATTACCCAGTGATGTTTTGAGTGTACTTACGAGACCTTTGGATATTCAGTGTTTTATATATTCCTGTCTTGTAGTTGTACAATCGTCTCAGAGCTCGGGTATTAATATTTTCAAGTGTAATACATTAAATGTAAAAACAAACAGGTGAGTTTGGAACTAGGGGGGTTGTATAGCTTGCCAGCCATAACATATGTAATAAATTTTCGTTCTCAGACCACGGAACCATTGTATGATAATATGAATACTGTACAATTTATCATGGGTTTACAAACATAAACACATACACACACACGCATATATATATATATATATATATATATATATATATATATATATATATATATATATATATATATATATATATATAAAGATTATAACTTGACCTCATCTAAACAACTCCGAACAAAACCGTTGCAAGACGATCATTGCATCTAATCATATGTTAAGCAGACCTGTCTATCCTTCCCATTGACTTCACTATCTATCACTGCATGCAATTGCTTTTGGGATGGGTCTCCTGGCCCAGGTGCTATTAGGCAGAAGCATTCCGATTACATCATGTCATTTGCATTGAAAGGTGAATCTTGCACGTTTGCTCGAACGCATCTCTCTGAATTCAATGCGTTCAGTATGTATGTACATCATTGTGTAGGATGCGAAGGTGGTGATACTTCCCTTAAATCACCTTCATAAAATGTTGGAGAATTAATTAATTTCTCTATGACTTTAATATCAACTATTTTCACAAATTTCCCTTTTTTATCTATCAAAACCATTAATAATCTTTGTATTTGTACGTGCAAATACATTTGCAAGATTCTAATTATTTTCCATGAGCTCTTTTTATCGGTGCCATCCTATTTGGTGTAAATGCTATTACAGAAGAGGGACAACTAAATGCAATTTGAAGATTGCGATAATAATAATTATTATCCCTCGTTCTAAGTAATCATTCCGATTGAAAAGAATATTAAAAATATGTGCTTCTTCTTTAATAAAAAATACAATTTCAATACATATAGAATGACTTGGGAAATTGTATTCGTGACTTTTAAAAGCACAAAGGCTGGTTATCTTTATACATATGATCAGCATC
Source organism: Palaemon carinicauda (assembly GCF_036898095.1). Classification (NCBI taxonomy): domain Eukaryota; kingdom Metazoa; phylum Arthropoda; class Malacostraca; order Decapoda; family Palaemonidae; genus Palaemon; species Palaemon carinicauda. The sequence continues at coordinate 76,155,708 of NC_090741.1, read as the reverse complement.
CAAGCCCCTTCTCCACCAAGCTGGGACCAAGGAGGGCCAGGTAATGGCTGCTGATAACTCAGCTGGTAGACATACAGACTCCTCAAACCCACATTCCTAGCTCAAAAGGGTGGCAAGGTTGCAAACGATACTGGAAACAATCGAGCTTTAGCGGGTCTCAAATTCCCGTCTAACAAATTTCTAGGAATGCATGTTTCCAATAGGCTGCTACAACTCAAAATGTCTTGGTATCTACAGGAATTTCAGTATCTCCTTATTCATATGGATTGCAATGTCTTGGTATTTAAAAACGTTCCATTATCGTTATGGGAATCTCAAAAGAACATCTGGAAAAATATCACAGTACTGTATTGATGTATATAACCATAACCAGATACACTAATGGTACATCTTAATTTATAGCGAGGAACAAAGGCTCTTAAACCACCTGAACTTCCTCCTTCTTGTTCCTCCAACCGTAAGTGTTTTGAATTTCAGGACCTTTCCATGTTCTGGTTTCACTTTGCTTGAAGGCAATCAAATAATTCCATTTGCGAATCAAAAACTTCAATAAAATTAGTCAGTGTGAATCCGGCCACAAGGGAAGGGATGCCTATCTTTGTTAACAGTTTGTTCATTTGGTCAGACCTTGCTTTTCTCTCTCTCTCTCTCTCTCTCTCTCTCTCTCTCTCTCTCTCTCTCTCTCTCTCTCTCTCTCTCTCTCTCTCTCTCTCTCTCTCTCAAAAGATATTTACAAACACACACACACACACATATATATATATATATATATATATATATATATATATATATATATATATATATATATATATATATATATATATATATATATATATTTATATATATATTGTGTGTGTATTAGATTATTGGTTATTTGCTTTCCCTATTGCAGCTCTTGGGCTTGTAGCACTCTGCTTTTCCTACTAGTGTTGTAGCATGGATAGTAATGAAAATTATAATAATAATTGTAATAATAAGAATAATACTGACAATGAAATTGATAATGATACATTAGTTTTCTGTGACCTTGCAATAACAAAATGGACTAATCACTTAACAGATACATAAGTTTTTAGAATACAAAAACATATAAAAGATATAAATATATAAATAAATCTACATTCATGAACATAAGTAACAAACAAAACAAATGAAAAAAAAACCTGTGAACTCCTAGGAATGAAGTAATTGCATGTGAAATTGTCCTCGGTATTTTTGAAAGAGAGAGAGAGAGAGAGAGAGAGAGAGAGAGAGAGAGAGAGAGAGAGAGAGAGAGAGAGAGAGAGAGCATCTCACAAGAAAAGAGCTTCCCTTCTATCACCAGGTGAGTTTGCAACAATGACGAGCAATCTTCGCGAACAAAGTTTGTTAAGCAACTAAACAGAAAGGCTAAGAGCCCTGCAACAATTACGACAGAACAAATACATTTCATTCCAACGCTTTCTTACCTCCCTCAAAAAATTCATAACAAACATTACGGGTCACCTAAGGCTTTTTTGGGGTTTCTCAATATTTTGCAAAGGAAACAGAATATCAATTCAGATTCTATATGTCACTGTATTTTTCAATAATTTATTAGTGTTTGCTGGTCCCTGAAAAAAAAATAATACAGAAATAAAAACAAAAAATTAACGGGGTAAACAAACTTGGTAGTTTATATTAGATAAGTTCATTGATTTCGTTTATTCTCATTAATTAATGACAAAATTAATCAAAGGTTTACAACGAAAATCGACCATGACTTTGAAGTACAAATATAAATTCTATCTATCTATCTATCTGTCTTCAGGGATAATGTTCTTTTCTCATTAGTACTTTCCTCATAAAATCTACATAACCTGGTCTCCTCTTTTCCTCTAAATAAATTACCTTTCCTCCCCTTCTTCCTCTTCCGTCTTTCGCTTTGTTTCCGCTTCGCCCTTTCCTTTTCGCTTAACCCCTACCAATTCATTGCCCCGTCCTAACCTCCTTTAGTAATTAGATCAAACTCATTTTGTTGTTCAGAATTACCAGCAATGACAGAATCCCAAGATCTAGTTGGATGCAAACCAAAGTGAAACCAATTAACAAACTTCGTTAGAGCAAACAAGAATGAACCATGAGAGACCATTTCTCAGCACGAGGGTCTCTCTCTCTCTCTCTCTCTCTCTCTCTCTCTCTCTCTCTCTCTCTCTCTCTCTCTCTCTCTGTCATACGGCTGAACAACCCTTATAACATTATTAAACACAAATGCTTCCAGGTATCTGCCTTCGCTATATTGCCTCTGTCGGAAAGAGTTCCTGTGGCAACTGACTGTCTTTCCGTCTACTTTTCCTTCTGTCCGTATTTAATGACAGGACAAAATTCACCTTCGCAATTAGAATGCATTATGCTTTTGGGGAAACGACAAGCGGAATAAAAATCCTGATCTCTCAGGTTACAAACCGAGGGAGGGAAATTAGACATGTCCTTGGTGTTGGAAGGGTTCCCGCAAGTTCCATTCATCATGAGGGGGACTAAGGGACAGTTTTTCTATTTAATTCTGATATATAATTTTGATGAATTATGCGTTTCTACCAAGGCCATTAATGGAAATTCAACTGTCATGTTTTGAAACCGGTAGCTGACCACAATTACCATACACAGCCTTAAATGATTATTTCATTGTGTGAAAATTATTTGAAATATTTAGAACTTTACATAATTTTAATACTTGTATAAATCAGAACAGTCATCAGTAAACAATGTCTTCGTCCTCAGGGATGGATGAGATTACATTTTCAGATTACCAAAAAGAAAAAGATAATGAAAAAAATATTCATTTAAAATTTTTCTTTCTATTTCTGTTGAAATATTTATATATATTTTGTATTCATATTACTTTGTCTTCTACTATAGTAAGTTCTTGTCTCTTCTCTCGAAACCGTACAAAACTAGGTGACTCCCAAAACTTAAGCTTATTTATTTATTTTTTTTACCACAAAGTCTGGTAATAACTGGCAAAAACACCAAAAACATTAGGACCTTAAAATCCAAGGGTAAATAATATATTTGTTCCTGACACGACGCTCCAGCTTCTGAATTTATGTAGGGACTCAATACTTTTAGACAAGGTTTTACCTGTTGGGAAATCTGGAGTCAATCATACAAGCTGTTCTAGAGAGGAGAAAATCTCAGTTTATATTTAAGAGAACCTCGTAAAAAGGGGAAAAAATTCTTTTATAGGCTTCACCAGAAGACAATTTCGATTCATCCAATTACAATTCAAATTACAAAACGGTGAAATATTTTTGACGAATTTCTTTACTTATGGATATTCTGTACAGCTGAGAAAGAAAGATATACACTACCAAAAAAAAAAAAAATAAAAAAGGTTAAGGATAAGTTTTTTGTATTCACTGCTATATATCAATCAAGTCTAACTTTTTAGCATTCCTAAGGTCCTCCCATTTGTTTGATTTTTATTATATTGAGTTAAATATGATTCTGCTTGTTTGTATAATTCCAAGTTGAGCATTTTGATAATTCTAAGAAGTATACGGTTGAGGTCCTTGTTTTCTGGTTCAATTGTTATATTATTCAAGTTAACAGGAGCCAAAATAAGGGTGCTTCATATATACATACACACACACACACACACACACACACACACACACATATATATATATATATATATATATATATATATATATATATATATATATATATACAGTATATATATATTTTTTTTTCTTTGCGTTGTTGTGAGAAGTCATTTGGATACCACAAATGTGGCTAGAGCAATTCAGCTGCTTGAAGATGGTTTACGACAGGTTGAAGTGGCCAGAGGTTTGCTGTAAG
>NC_090741.1:76136889-76144389 GCF_036898095.1 Palaemon carinicauda | reverse complement strand
ACATTTGCGAGTTTCCAATTATTTTCCATGAGCGCTTTCATCGGTGCCATCCTATTTGATATAAATGCTATTACAGAGGAGGGACAACTAAATGCAATTTGAAGATTGCGATAATAACAATAATTATCCCTTCGTTTTAAGCCATCATTCCGATTGAAAAGAATTATCACATGTAAATAAGATAAAAAATATATGTTTCTTCCTTAATAAAAAATAAAAATTCAATATATATATATATATATAGAATGACTTCAGAAATTTGTATTCGTTACTTTTAAAAGCCCAAACGCTGGTTATCTATACATATGATCAGCCTCCAAGCCCCTTCTCCACCAAGCTGGGACCAAGGAGGGCCAGGTAATGGCTGCTGATAACTAAGCAGGTAGACATATAGACTGCCCAAACCCACATTTCTAGCTCACAAGGATTGCGAGGTTGCAGACAATACTGGAAACAATTGAGCTTTTGAGGGTCTCAAATTCCCGTCTAACAAATTACCAGGAATGGATGTTTCAAATAGTCTGCTACAAACCAAAAATGTCTTGGTATTTACATGAATCTCAATATCTCATTATTCATATGGATTGCAATGTCTTGGTATTTATATGGACCGAAAATAACGTCCCATTATCGTTATGGGAATCTCAAAAGAACATCTGAAAAAATATCCAAGTAGTGTGTTGATGTAAGTAATTATAACCAGATTTTCCAATGGTACATCTTAATCGTGTCAGTGTTCTAACTATAATTCTATTTTCCAAAAATCTACCGATCAATCGTAATTAAGAGTAAAGATATTTACTTAAAATATAGGAGTCGTTTCTGAATCCGGTCTTCTATAACAAAAAATTTCCAGAGTCTTATAGTTTCTAATTTGAAATACTATGACTAGATATTAAGGATCTCTCTCTCTCTCTCTCTCTCTCTCTCTTTCTCTCTCTCTCTGTCTGTCTGTCTCTCTCTCTCTCTCTCTCTCTCTCTCTCTCTCTCTCTCTCTCTCTCTTTTCTATGATCGAATAAACATCGGGCACTCCTACATACAGTCGACCTTAATTCGAAATTTAAAGAGAGGGACAAAGGCTCTTAAACCACCTGAACTTCCTCCCTCTTGTTAAACCAACTGCAAGTCTTTTGAATTTCAGAACCTTTCCATGTTCGGGTTTCACTTTGCTTGAAGGCAACCGGGTAACAATGCCCTCAACCTCCTGCTACTTGTCCAATAAGGAGCCTGAGGTTAGACCAGCAGTTGTGCAGCCACCACAGGGCCGATAGAAAATGTAACGAGCCTCCTGTGTATCACGTCTTGCAGGTAGTGGGCCGTGAAGATGGTCTGACGCTTTTCACTGAAAAGTTCTTCTTGAAAGCCAGGGACGTAGCCACGCCCCTGGCGTCATGCGCTCTAGGGCGACGTGACGGAGGAGGGTCAGGATTCAAGCTTGCACATGGGGACGAACTGCAGCTGTTCTTTTAAGATACAACCTCAGACTCCTGACTTGGCACAGTAGGAGATGGTCTGGGTCATCTGTTACAGAACGGAGACTCGAAACCCGGAAGGAGTCGAACCTTGGGTCCGGCACTCCCGGGTTCTGAGTCTTGGCAACAAACTCAGGGACGAAGCTGAACGTTACCCTCCCCCCATCCCCTTGAATGGGCGACATCGTACGAGAGACCATGAAGCTCACTGACTCGCTTGGCCGAGGCCAAAGCTATCAGGTAAGGTAGCGATCAGAAGCCTGGCGTAATGGTTCGTAGGGAGGTCTCTTAAGAGACCTGAGAACTCGAACCACGTTCCATGGAGGAGGTCTCACTTCCGACTGAGGGCAGGTACGTTCGTAACTCCGTATGAGAAGGGAAAGTTCCAGCGAGGAGGAAATGAACATTCCTTTAAGCCTGAAGGCAAGACTTAAGGCTGAGCGATAGCCTTTCACTGCCGAGACTGAAAGGCGCATTTCTTCCCGCAGATAAACGAGGAACTCCGCTATTGCTGGTAAAGTGGCATCGAGGGGAGAGATACCCCTTCCACGACACCAACCACAGAAAACTCGCCACTTTGCCTGATAGACTGCTGCGGATGACTTGCGCAGGTGGTCAGACATCCTGTTCGCAACTTGTTGTGAAAATCCTCTCTCTGTGAAGTCGAACCGAAGCTACGGCTTTGTGGTAGATGTTGGAGTGTGGTTGTTTGAGTAGCTCGTGACATGGAGGGAGCTCCCTCGGAATCTCCGTGAGGCGTTGCAGAAGGTCCGGGAACCACTCTGCACGATGCCATAGCGGAGCTATCGGGGTCATTGAGAGATTGACCGATGTTCTGGTCTTGTTGAGTACCCTCCTCATCAGACAGAACGGGGGAAAGGCGTACACATCGACGTTGTCCCACCGTTGTTGGAAGGCATCCTGCAAGAGAGCCTTGGGGTCCGGGACTGGGGAGCAGTGCAGCGCGAGCTTGGTGTTCAGCGCCGTAGTGAACAGATCCACCATCGGGGAACCCCACAAAGTCAGGACTTTGTTGGCTATCTGAGGATCCAAAGACCACTCGGTACTCACTATCTGCGTCGTCCTGCTCAGACTGTCGGCGAGCACATTCCTTTTGCCTGGAATGAAGCGAGCCGCTAGTGAAATCGAGTGAACTTCGGACCATCTCAGGATCTCTACTGCAAGATGGGATAGCTTTTCCGAAAAGGTACCTCCCTGCTTATTGATATAAGCCACCACCGTGGTGTTGTCGCTCATCACCACCACAGAGTGGCCCGCCAGGACTTGGTGGAACTTCTGAAGTGCTAGGAACACGGCCTTCATTTCTAGCAGGTTTATGTGAAGGTGCTTTTCTGATTCTGACCACAGGCCTGAGGTCCTGTGGCTCAGAATGTGGGCCCCCCACCCTTTGTTTGATGCGTCCGAGAACAGCATCAAATCTGGGGGAGGGACGAGAAGATCCATTCCCTTTCGTAGATTCTTGTCTGCCACCCTCCATCGGAGGTCCGCCCGTTCCGCAGGTCCCATAGGGATCAAGGTGTCCGGGGAGTCGTGGCCTTGACTCCACCGGGACTTGAGTCGCCACTGGAGGGATCTCATCCTGAGGCGACTGTTGGGAACGAGACGGGTCAGGGAGGAGAGGTGGCCGAGGAGACGAAGCCACGATTGGGCTGGAAGTTCTTCTCGATTGAGGAAAGGTCTCGCGACCTTCCTCAGCCTTGCTATCCTTTCGTCTGATGGGAAGGCTTTGTGGAGATTGGTGTATATGACCATAACTATATATACCAGTATCTGAGAGGGCTGCAGGGAGGACTTCTCGAGATGTACCACGATCCCTAGATCCTGGCAAACTTCAAGGAGTTTGTCTCGGTGGTGAAGAAGGGTTGCCTCCGAGTCCGCTAGGATCAGCCAGTCATCCAGATAACAAAGGAGACGGATGCCGATCCTGTGGGCCCACGAAGAGATGATGGTGAATACTCTGGTGAACACCTGAGGGGCTGTGGAGGGACCGAAACACCGCACCTTGAACTGGTAGATCTTGTTGTCTAGGCAGAATCCTTGGTACTTCCTTGAAGACGGATGGATTGGGATCTGGAAGTACGCGTTCTTCAGGTCCAGTGTACACATGAAGTCTAGTGGTCTCACCGCAAGTCTGACCGTGTCTGCCGTCTTCATGCTGTACGAAGTCTGCTTGACAAACCCGTTCAGGGTCGAGAGATCGATGACTGGTCTCCAGCCTCCAGACGCCTTTCTCACAAGAAAGAGTCGACTGTAGAAGCCTGGGGACCCGTCTACAACCTCCAGGAGCGCGTCCTTCTTCAACATGGTCTGGACTTCTGCCCGAGGTGCCTGCCCTTTTGCCGATCCCATGGCAAAAGAGCTCAACGACACTGGATTCGCTGTCAGGGGTGGTAGAGAGGCTGTGAACGGGACGCGATAACCTAGAGTGATCACGGAGACCGTTCAGGCATCCGCCCCGAGTTGCTGCCACCTTGTCGCGCAACTCTGTAGGCATCCCCCCACTGGTGGCCATGCAGGGGGATTGCCAACCCTAGCGTTTCCGTCCTCGGCTGTTACCTTTAGGGTTTTTGCCTACCCTGGAGGACTTCTTGCTCCTTCTGCTCTTGGCAGGAAAGGGCTTAGACACCTTGGGCTTCGCTGTGGTCGTCTTCTTTGTGTCCTTAGCCGGACGGGGCTGCTGAACCGCTGGAGGTTTGTAGGGCCTCAATGTCAGGGCCCTGTGGATGAGGGAGGCCTGGTTGGATTTCCTCCACCTCTCAGCGGTGTGCTCCACGTCCTTCGGCTCAAACAGGCTCTTACCGAGGACGGAAGATTGTCTGAGCCTGCTAGCCTCTGCACTGGGGACCTTATGATGGAACCTCTCGGCCACAGCGTCCCGACACTTGAAGATCGTATTGGCCCACAAGCTCGAGACTTAGTGGGCCAGAAACTCGATGGTCCGTGTGCCCGAGAGTAGGAAAGTCGCCAGCGCTTTCCTGGTGCTTTCTTTGGAGAGGTCCTCGGACCGCACCAGGATGCCTAGAGACCCCAGCCAGATGTCGAGCCATGAAGTTTCCTGCATGGCACACTTGGTGACCTTCTCCTGGCTTAGGATCTCAGTGGCTGAGAAGGATACGTGCTGGTTGGAGAGTCTCTCAAGAGGGACTCCCCCTGAGTGGTGTAACGGAAGACTCAGACAAGACTCCTCAAGGATCTCGAAGTACCTCCTCTGATGGACTCGAGGAGGAGGGAGGAGCTTGTTACCGGCACTCGATATGCTGGAGGAGGCAAGCTCAGAGAGCTGGCCCTCGACCTTGTCCCTGGCACTTTTAATCCCCTGAGACCAGGGCAAAGCTGCACTTGCCCTAGAGGGTTTCTGTGTGCCATAGACGCGGTCCAGGACCGTGTCCTTACCTTCGCGAGGTGGAACATCAGGGTCTGGGATCCCATTGAGGTTCCTCATGAGGGTCAGGACTTGCCAGAAAGCGTGTTCTGACTCCTGGTGCTCTCCTCCCGAAGGACTGGCCGCGAAGTCTCCCGTCCCCAGTGGCTCTTCCTGGGGGGACACGTGGACATCCTCGACGGCTCTAGACGGTTCCTGCATGATCCTCGCTGACGATTTGGGAATCGTCTTAGAGTCCTTAGGCTCCCTCCTGGGCGGGCTAAAGGACTCGAGCAGCGAAGGGGGCAAGCTCTTCTCCACCTCTGGACGAGACGACCTCTCAGGGAGAGACGGAGCTTCCCCCATTGGTGCGAAGGGGGAATGGTCCGGCTCATCCGACTCTCCTGAGGAAGGGTAGTCCTCCTCCGCAGGGGAAGGAGAGAAGGTCTAGGGGGGAGAAGGAGCCTTGCGCAAGGATCTTCGAGGAGACAGAATAGGCCTCGGAGGAGTTTCCACGGGAGAGACTCCTCTCTTCCTCTTCAGGGGGGAAAGAAGCTGCCGCTGGTTTGTGACCCGAGTCAGAGAGGGCAGGCTTGATCGCCTGCACAAGGGCTCTGACTAGGGTGCCGAACCAGGGCTGCAGGCTGACAGTCGCACTGTCAGACACCCCGTCTGGAGGGAAGGGGATCGAGGGATCCCTAGGAGGATACGACAAACGAGGGTTCGCCTGTGGGGCTGGAAGGAAAGAGTCCCTAGACCTGTCTGGGAAGCGCCTCTCCTCCGGCGAGCGCGCTGATCTGCGCTTGCGGGGAGGGGAACGACACGAAGAACTGTCCGCCTGGCGGCGCTCGCGCCGGGGCTCGTGTGCCGGGCCCTGGTCAGGGTCACGCGTGAACGGCTCGCGCGATACCGGAATCTCGCGCACACGTGAGCGCGCAGCAGCTGAAGGGGGCCCGTGGTCGCGAGAGCGCGTAGGCTTTGGCGAGGGGGTGTGGCGCGCAGGAGCCAGCACGGGAGGCGGCCGAACGCACGGGCGCGCAGCGACCTGATGCGGCCCCCGGAGAGCGCGATATAACGGGGGCGCGCGAGCGTGTGTCCGGAAGAACGGGCGAGGGCGCGTGAGCGCTGGAGCAGATTCGCGAGCGGCCGGATGGCCCGTTGGCGCGGAGGTTGGCACTGGTCTGATAGGACCGGCATGCTCGCCTGTGGGCGCGCACGGCGCGCATCCGGATGCAGTCGCACCGGGTTACGTTGCTGCGGCGGCCGCGCAGGGCGTGCGGTAGGATGAGGGCGCTCAGGTGTGCGCTGGAGGGTTACCTTGGGCGCCTTGAAGACAGGAACGGGGCGTGTGGCTGGCACAGGGCGCGTAACCAGAGCGTCGTGCGCGGTTGCATCAAATGCAAGCTCGCGCGGTCTGGAGGGAGAGCCCAGAGGCGGCTGTGAGCGCCCGTGCGCTAGCTAGGGAGCCTCCTGGGCGACGCGCTGGGATGTCGTAGCACGTTGGCGCGTTGGTGAGCGCATGAGCGCTGTAACCGCGTGTGGGCGCGTATCGCGCGTCTCTCCAGACGGGCGTGACGAGTCCGGAGGAGCCTGTGGGCGCCTGTGCGCCATCGGAGGGGCCTCCTGGACAGCGCGCGACGATGCAGGAACTGTTGGACGCTGGGGCGCCGGTGGGCGCGTGAGCGCAGGCGGCCGCGTATGCGCAGGTGTTCGCAGGAGCGCCGTATCAGGAACTGCTGGTGGGCGCGTTAGCGCAGGTGGCCGCTGGGGCACCGGTGGGCGCGTTAACGTAGGTGGCCGCTGGGGCACCGGTGGGCGCGTTAACGTAGGTGGCCGCTGGGGAACCGGTGGGCGCGTAAGCGCAGGTGAGCGCTGGAGCGCCGTATCAGGAACTGCTGGTGGGCGCGTTAGCGGAGGTGGCCGCTGGGACACCGGTGGGCTCGTTAGCGTAGGTGGTCGCTGGGGAACCGGTGGGCGCGTATGCGCAGGTGAGCGCTGGAGCGCCGTATCAGGAACTGCTTGTGGGCACATATGCACAGGTGAGCGCTGGCGCCCTATATCAGGAACTGCTGGAGGGCGCCGGGGTGCCGAAGGGCGTGGGCGCGCAGGGGGACCCCGGCGCGTAGCAGGTACGGTGGCGCGAACGCGTGAGGGTGAGCGCCGTGGCGCTAAGTCAGGAACAGCAGCAGGCACAGCAGCGTCAGCAACAGGAGGAACCTGGCGCTTGAGGGCAAGAGGCGCGGTTTTGCGCTCAAGACCCTTCAGACCCGAAGGGCCCGGAGACTGCGCAGTCGCAGTATCAGGTGGTGCGTCACGCACATCAGGAACTTTAGATGTAGATGGTCTGGGAGACTGGTAACTATGTCCCGAAGGACGACCATCATCCGAAGGTGATCGCGAATGATCCCCGGAGAGGTATAGGTTGGTAGCTGGCAGGACTGGTGAACGGCGAGTCGTCTCCTCCACAGAGGACTGTGGTGACGACGAGCCAAAGAGGCGCCTCTTACGCCCCTTGTAAGGGGAAGGAAGGCCTCTACGGCGAAGGGTAGGATGAGCCTTCTGCCTTATACGCCCACGAGGGGCCGTGGGATCAGCAAGCTGACCATCGATGGGCCTCCGAAGAGGAGTCTCTGTAAGTGAACTCC
>NC_090741.1:76114389-76131889 GCF_036898095.1 Palaemon carinicauda | reverse complement strand
CTAACTCCTGGTGAGAATATCCTTAAAATTTCTCCTAAGGATATCGCAATATCAGCGGACGCATTCTTGACACCCCCCCCATAGCAATCTGCACCACTAATAGCGTTTTCGCTTCGAGGAGGGTGTGGCAAAATAAAAGGGAGCCGTCCAAAGGCTATCCCCGCTCTCGTAATACTATTGGGAATACAACAGCGCCATTCCCACGATGGCGGACATTCCTTTTTTTGTAGCGATTTCGCTCGGTGGTATTCCCTGGTGATCTAACTTTTCGATCGTTTTACAGGATTATAATTATGCTTTCTCCATCTTCTTCCGCCTCTGGAAAGTTGAGTATCGGGTCTTTACTATGAGTATATTTTAGCTCCTGTTTCACAATGAAATTAGAGTATTTTATTGTGCCTAGAACTAGGCCAGTTACTGGCGGCGCCATGGGGCCGTCGTTCGTTAGGCATGTGTTAATTAGATAGCAGATCGACTTCCAGTTTTAAATAGCCTTATTTAATCATTTCAATTATCTAGCTATTTAGGCAATTATTCTTGTAAAGATTTGATAATGTGCATAATTTTTTCCCCTTTCTCTGTCGATCGTATAGTTAGAGTTTCGGTGATTTAGGTAACCGAGATCTTGTTTAGCCTAGGTATCCTAACCTAGACGTTTTACTATACGTTCAGACTTTTCCTGGTTACCCTCGTGTATTGTTTTCCTTCGGTGGAGACTGATACCTCCTAGAATGTTATGAAACATTACACGTCTCTTCGGAGATTTAAGGGTAATCTCTTTCCCTCTGAGTGTAGCCTCAGGCTACAACCCTAATAGCCCTGCCTTGAATTTTATTCAGACATGGCTAATTTAGGGTTTGTCCTGCCTCTTCCCTTAACCGTTGGTTGTGGTATACCAGCAGGTTTTGGGATTTAGTCAGAATCTCAGAGTATTTAGTCTTATGTCGGCGACCTGCCGGCAGGGCGAATGGGTTGTAGGATACCATCATTCCCCTGCCAGCTAGGTGGCCGGCAATGGAGGTTAGCCCTCATTAGCCGCACTCGGAGTTATGGTAGGATACCATCTTCTACTTGCGTCTAAAAGACTAGTCATGTGCCACAGTACACTAGGCTGAAGAGTAGTATTCTTTAGCCTAGGATAGGTGGCACTGGAACTCTGTTTCTTCTTTGTTGAGAGGAGGCGGCAGTGCCGCCATCCCCTTAACTGTGTCGGCAATCTGTGGGATGGAGAACTGAGTCTCTCCTGTTCCCTGGGATTCTTCCGATACCAAAACAGAGTTTCTTTTAACAGGTGGTAGGACTGACAATTTTGCCAGTTCCTTTCACACTCGTTACAGGACCCTGTTCCCTACCCCTCTGTCCACTTTTGATGGCTGAGCCATTGTCTTTCTTTACGCCGGCATCTTGCAACCTTACCATTGCCGGTAGGTTGCCGGAGCCGGCCAGACTCCCTCTCTAGCCATGACTTTGGCTGACGGCAGGGCATACTGCCGCCAACCATATCTTCTGTCGGCAACTGCCGGCCCAGCCGGCAGCCAAGATGGCTGCTGGTAGCTGGCGGCTGCCGGCAGCCATTATGGCCGTGAGTGGGAAGTCCCTTTCTGTCCCCAAGGTTCTTCAGTCCTCCCTTGGACTGCTGCTACAGGTCCTGTTGCCGGGGTACTGCCGGCCAGGCCGGCAAAGATAGTGCTGACTCAGTTGGCAGCACGCCGACTGTACTGGTACTGCAGGAGGCTTGCCGGCCGGCAGTGTATCGGAGGTACCTTGTCGGCAGTAGTACTGTAACTGCATGGAAACTTGAATGGTACATTCTCCCCTTCTATTAGAACCTTCTTTCTGGAGAAAGGCAGTCGAATTAGACTTTTACATCCTTAATTACTGTATACATTCACAGTAAGGAGTAGCCTTTTTTCCATGCTATCTCTCTCTCTCTCTCTCTCTCTCTCTCTCTCTCTCTCTCTCTCTCTCTCTCTTTCTCTCTCTCTCTCTCTCTCTCTAGCTAGCATGCGGGGTATGCTGGCAAGACCTAACTATGCCGGCTGAACTACTGTATATATTATACAGGTAACCAGTATATCTGCAGTATAGAATATACTGCAGATAGAAAACTACTACTGTATATAGTTTATACTAGTAGTTATTTCCAATATATTTTGGATATCCAACACAGGCATTTGCTGAGCCCAATCCTATATTGAATGAATATGATTTCTTTAATATCCTGATTGGAAATCAGTTTTAGGATTACCCTACAATATTAAACACTTCAAGGCAGGAGTAATACACTCCTAACCCTTAAAGGGTAGAGCCTTTATCCTTGTGTCTCCCTGATCAGGAAACTGTATTTTAATATAGTAGGAAGACTAATGGAAATAGGCTGAGTGGGATATACAAATATATGTCTTTCTTTATCTTTAGTCCAGCTGGCTTCATGCCAGATGGACCGTACTGTCATATGCTACTATGAAGGCAGCATAATGACTAGACTACAATACATGATGTACAGTAGCCAGTAAATTGCAATATAGACTTACTGCAATTAGAAAACTACTGTACCATTATACAGTAGTATTTTCTGACATACCTTGGGTACCCTCGTACGAGCATTCCGCTGGTACCGCTCATATATTGAATGAATAGTTTTCTTCAATATTCTGATCGAGAATCCGTCATCCTGACCCCACAGTATTAACATTATTTTGGGACAGAGATTTGATACTTCTCTACCCCTAGGGTTAAGAGCCCTTCTACTTGGAGTTACTCAATAGAGAAACGTCCATGTAGTTAATACTGAGGGGAGGTAACAGCATTTGCTCACAGGGGTACACAAGTATGTATCTCCTACTATCCCTTTATAGCTTACTATCCTAAGCTACTCTATTGTAAATGACATTTGTATGTTGATTATCAAGAGACAATCTATTGTATACTCATTTGGTTTTCCTTTCTTTACAGGAGGAACACCAGATACCTTGTGGTGCAGTCCTCTGCAAGGCCAAAAGTAAGTATTTTGACGGTCATAATACTTGCAGGTTTCATGCCCCCTGCAATATTATTTCCGGATCCCTACATTATTGGAACCCACAGGTTTGCAATATATGTCGGACATTAATGTCCTAAGATTTTGAAAATCCCAAGTCTACGGAGACTAGGGATACAGCTCAATATAAATTACGCAACTGGGTGAGAGGCTTTCAAAAGATCTCTCCGGGACCTTTCCTACCTAATGATAGGATGCGTAAGCTACTGTTTCCGGAAGCAAGTGAGGAAACAGTAGTGCCCCAGGAGCCAACTACATCCCCTGACGGCCTGAAAACCTTTGGGATTAAGGGCAAGAAGTGCCCCAGGGTAGAAGAGGAAAATGTTGTGTCGGAATTTCCGCCGGCTATAGAGCCATCGATGTCGACATCTTCGTCTTCTACCCCTCTATTGGATAATGTGGTACAATTATGTATCCAGCTGAAGAATCAAATACAGAGCTTTCGTAAACCTAACGAGAAGCAGGAAGTAAAACGCAAGATAGAGCCTCGTAAAGCTTCTCTTATCGCTTCCCAGGAGTCAGTCAAACGACCCATGAATCAGGACCTACCAACATGCTCCATAACCAATCCCTGGAGGTTTGCGGAGCAGATGCCGATTTCAAATGGCAATCTCTACATCTCAGAGAAAATAGGTGCTGTTCCTTTAGACAAAATTTAATTTTGGCAAAGCTTTGATGCTTTCCCTAATTGTTGGGTTCGACTGAAGTACGAACCAAAGTCAAGAAAAGAAACGGAACCAAAGGAGGTCTTGATTCTCGACCATGATAAGGCACAGACTATCCTTTCAGGTAGTCTAAGAAAGGCGGGTTATTCAGAGTCGAAGGTATTCTCACTGAATAACAGACACCCTTCCTTTCTTGCTCCTACTCCACTCTCATTCCCCTTTATGGGGAAGGCATTTACTTCTGTTGCCGAAGCGGTAGAGGCGGGTAAGCCATGTACCACACTCGATGAGTGCAAGCCTTTGTCACCAGCTTTTCCCGGACAGGAAAAGGATTGGAAGGAAGTCCATTTGACATTTTCAGTAGGAAAATTAGACAAGGACGTCGCAAGTCGACAATTCAAGGTATGTCTCCCTAAATTGTCTGAGTTGCTCTTGTGTAATGAACAGGAGTCAAAGGAGAGACTTGCGACATCCCTTTCTCTACAAAACTACATAGAGTTGTGTTCAACCTACGAAAGTACCCCAGACATGATCATGGCCATAGCCAAAATGCATATGGCTATCTTGGTGAAGGACCTTTACGCCTTCATGAAGGCTAGGAGAGCATGTAGAGTTTGTGTTCCCTGATGCAACAGTGAAACAAGAATCAAGGAAGCTAATATCTTGCAACATCTGGGATAAATACCTCTTCCCGTACGAGGTTACTAAGGAAGTAATTAAGAACGCCACCATGAAGAACATAAGTCTTCTCCAAAAATGGGGCATTCCTTCAAGAGAAAATCTTCTGTGGTTGTTGGTCCCCAACCTAAAAAGAAGATCGAAAATGCTGGAAATATCAGGGCTGTTCAACAACATCCCACTATTCCAGTGACCACGGTGCTACAGGCAGATGGTCAAAAGTCTAAGCCTACTGACTACTCGAAGCATAAAGACGCTTCGGCTAGGAGGAACTTTCCCTCAGGATCGCAGGACCTTCGATCCTTCGGTCCAAAGCCTATTCAAGATGAGCCATTGATGGGAAACAGACATGTCCCTACCATCATTTCCTTACCTTTTCCTACAGTTCAAAACCCTCTTGGAGGAGTATACCTGAGAGCTATAGAGCGTACAGGTGGTAAGAAAACTATAGCTCATCGAGTTCCAGGGATGGCTGTTTTGTGTTCACGAGAAGGACTCAAGATATCAATGAGTCATTCTGAACTTGTCGCCACTCAACAACTTCATAAAAAACAGCCAGTTCTTAATGTTAATCCTTCTGAAAATATGGACCTTGTTCCAATTAGGGGTGTTCGTAGTCTTGTCAGACCTGAAAGGTGTCCTTCGGAACCTTCCAGTCAACCAACCCCCTTCCTCCTATCTAGAATTCATGTTACAGACACACAGTCCTAAGTATCTTCAAAGGATCGACGAACTTAGTCATGTCAAAGTCAGGCCTAGAAATAGTTCAGGTATTAATATACCTGATCGAGAGGCTGGAGTGGGTAGTACCCGAAGTGTCTGGCCAATGTGCATTCAAAGAGATGACCCGGTTACCGTGACATCACGGATGCAAGATGAGCTCCTAGAAGTCTCGACTTTCTCCAGCTCAGGGGTTTCGATGGTTAAAAAACCATCGAAGCCCTCAGTCACATCAACTCTCATTTCCTTTGGGAATATAAAAGGAGCTCGCGAGGTCTGTCAAGAGACTCAGGTAATCAGTCAGATTTCCAAAATGCCAACAGGAAAAAGGGCTAAACTTTTCCCAGTTTGCAATAGTGACAGACCTGGTGCTAAGGCCACACCGGAAAGATGCGTTAAGAGCTTGGAGAAAACACGCATCAAACGCTTGAAGACCTCAAAAAAGTCTGAGATCGGTCCCTCTTTAATCGCTTCTCTAACAAAAATTAGAGCACGAAAGTCCCAGGACTCTGCTAGTCCTTTCATGGGTAGGGAAGGCCCCTCCACACAGATCAGACTCCCTACGACTGATCTGGGACACCGAAGCGATAATAAGACGTCACAACCGAACGTCTCATACAGTCTTGGTGAAGCTACCCATCCCTCTCTTAAAGGGATGGCACCTACCAGCAGTTCATTTACAACTGATCCACGATGTGACGGTGAATACTCTATTTCGATCTAAACCGATAGAGTTGGAATGGTCCATGGACGCGGACATATTCCCTCCCAGATGGGAACAAGTCCCGGAACTGCAATTCGACCTCTTCATCACGAGCGTCTTCAAGAAACTACCTCGCTAAATAGCCCCATACGAGGATCCTCTAGTGGGGCTGATAGAGTAGATGAGGCTGGTCCTAGCTCTGATCCTAGGTATATTTCCGAAGGTTCAGAAATTAGCTGCCTTCATTTTATCACAGAGAACCCAAACCCTTCATTTCATGATTTTCTCGCTCTAGCGGTTAGAAAAAGGTTTGGGATCTCAGAAGGCAATATAGAATTCTTAGAAGAATACAAGGCCAAGTCAACTAGAAGACAATATGAGTCTTCCTGGAAAAAGTGGGTTGCGTTTGTCAAAGCAAAAGGACCGAAAGAATTTTCAATGAACTTCTGTCTGTCCTTCTTTGTCCACCTTCATAGCCAAGGTCTGGCGGTCAATACGATAAATACGTGCAAGTCAGCCTTGACTAGGCCTCTCCTATATGCCTTTCAAGTGGATCTGGCGAATGAAATCTTTAATAAGATTCCGAAGGCATATGCTAGGCTTAAGCCCGCAGTACCACCAAAGCCCATCTCTTGGTCTTTGGACAAGGTCTTACATTATGCCTCATCTGTGAACAATGAAGATTGTTCTCTTAAGGATCTAACCCAAAAGTTTATTTTTCTGTTCGCTATCACCTCTGGGGCTAGAGTTAGTGAAATAGTGGCCCTATTCAGAGATGAGGGTCACATACAGTTCACGGAAGTGGGAGAACTGAATCTCTTTCCTGAACCATCCTTTCTCGCTAAAAACGAGCTACCCACTAAGAGGTGGGGTCCCTGGAGAATCTGCCCTCTGAAGGAAGATGTCTCTCTATGTCCTGTAGAGTGTCTAAAGGTCTATCTTCGTAGAACTTCAGACTTCAGGGGAGGACAGCTCTTTAAAGGAGAAACTTCTGGATCAAATTTATCCCTAAAACAACTAAGGGCGAAGCTCACCTACTTTATTCGTAGAGCGGATCCGGACAGTACTCCCGCAGGTCATGATCCGAGAAAGATTGCTTCATCACTGAACTTCTTTCAGTATATGGACTTTGAGCGCCTTCGTTCATACACTGGATGGAAATCATCCAGAGTGTTTTACAAACACTATGCAAAACGAATGCATGAACTGAAACACTTCGTAGTGGCGGCAGGTAGTGTATTAAAACCTACCCCCTAATTACTGTGGTAAACAGTTAATGGTTTGGGACCTCACATGTCCTCGCACATGTAACGGATGAGAATCATCCAGAGTGTTCTACAAACACTATGCTAGACAAATCCATGATCTGAATTAATATGTGGTGACGCCAGGTAGAATATTTAACCTGCCGTCTAATTCTACGATGAACAGCTAATTGACTGGGACTTTCAAATACAGGGAGAAGAGGTCATCCTTCTTAGGTGTGACTTCTTTTGATTAAGTGTTATCATGATAACACTAGCTCTGTTCAAAATCCCAGGTGTGGAATTATATAGATAGCACTAGTGCCGGTGTACAAAGTACACAGTGCAGATAGAAGTAACCAGTACAGGAATTATGAAGAGAAATTGTTTTATCATTTTTCTTCAGTCTGAGAGTGGCACTCATCATTTCTTCCTTCAAGAAGGAAATATAGTCTCTGTACTCGTTACAGGTATAATCCCATTGTCATACTACATTCGTTTTACTAAACATCTCTTTTAGTCTTTTATTGGGAATAAATGTCTATTAGAATGTAGTGCGTCCACTTTCGCTAGACAATTGTATGTATACATGCCAGAGTTCTTCCACTTACATAAGTGAGTATCCCTCATATATTTGTATGCATCAAATAATAGATATAAGAGACACAGATGTTATTTTAGCAAAATATACAACTATGAGACTATTTGTATATTCAGTGTGTACTTATGTTTGGTCATACTATGTATGTTAACCTCAAGATCCCTTTTCTACTGTCTAGGATGACTCTTCCCTGTAGGAGGCAGGAAGCACTAACATTGGTTATGATTAGTGATGTTGACGAATAACGGTATCGTCACTTGGCTCATGTGGTCCCCATGACCATAGAAAAGGTTGCTATAAGGTTAAGGCACTGATAAAAATCCACAGATACACTAATGCTCTGGTATGCTTCCATCAGGACGACATGGCTTGAGCCCAAAAAACAGATTTTGAGCGAAGCGAAAAATCTGTTTTTGGTTGAGATGGGCATGTCGTCCGGATGGACCCAACCATCTCTTCTAAAAGAAAAGATCTTCACAGTATCCCTCCCGTGGTACTGTATCTGTAACACCATGCTCAATGCTACAAGGAATGTTCGCCATAATAGGAATGGCGCTGTTGTATTCCCAATAGTATTACGAGAGCGGGGATAGCCTTTGGACGGCTCCCTTTTATTTTGCCATACCTTCCTCGAAGCGAAAACGCTATTAGGGGTGCAGATTGCTATGGAGGCGTGTCAAAAATGCGTCCTATGATATTGCGATATCCTCAGGAGAAATTTTAAGGATATTCGCGCCAGGAGTTAGAATTCTGGATACCTAAAGGTAAAATTTTCTGGGAATATCACTGTAGTACATATACCCCTTAGGAAGCTACTTTAAGGAACTTCCATCAGGACGACATGGCCATCTCACCCAAAAATAGATTTTTCGCGTCCGTTATTTATTCCTGACTCGACGCCCCAACCTCTTCTTAATTCATGTACGGACCCACGACTTTTAGACAAGGTTTTACCTGTTGGGAAATCTGGAGTCAATCATCCAAGCTGTTTTAGAGATTAGAAAATCTCAGTTTGTATTCGAGTGAAGAACCCCAAAAAAAGGGGAAAAAATCTATTATAGTCTTCAGCAGAAGATTTCAATACATCCAATTACAATTAAAATTTCAAAAAGGTGAAAAATGTTTGACGAATTTCCTTACCTATGGATATTTTGTACTGCTGAGAAAAAAAGATATACACTACCAAAAAAAAAAAAAAGTAAAGTATAGGTTTTTAGTCTCAAGTGCTAGTTATCAATCCAGTCTAATTTTTTAGCATTCCTAAAGTCCTCCCATTAGTTTGTTTCTTATTTCATTGAGTCCAATATGATTTTGCATGTTTGTATACTTCCAAGTGGAGCATTATGATAATACGAACAAGCTTACGGTTGAGATTCCTTGTTTTTTGGACCAATTGTTACATTATTCAATTTAACAGATGCCAAAAGAAAGGTGTTTATATATTTGTTTTTATTTATTTTTTCTTGTGAGAAGTCAT
This sequence comes from Palaemon carinicauda, assembly GCF_036898095.1. Taxonomy (NCBI): domain Eukaryota; kingdom Metazoa; phylum Arthropoda; class Malacostraca; order Decapoda; family Palaemonidae; genus Palaemon; species Palaemon carinicauda. Next base: position 76,122,761 of record NC_090741.1, on the reverse strand, counting down.
TTGGATACCACGAATGTGGCTGGAGCAATTCAGCTGTTTGAAGATAGTGTACGACAGGTTGAAGTGGCCAGAGGTTTGCTGTAAGCCAAAGAGTGGTGTCCATTCTGTAGTAATGCTATCAGCAGATCGGCCTGTATAATGATAGAACACTTTCAGGATGTAACCATGCTCTTAACTGCTTGTCACGATCATTATTTGAGGAACTCTGCTCGAAAAAAAAAAAAAACTGCTTGAACTCGTCCAGAACTCTGAAAAACACTTTAGAATGCAGCTGGTGCTCGTGTTAGTGTCTAGACTATTATAAGGGACAGACTGCATGCTGATGGCCTGAATGCAAGAAGCCCGGCTGTTACCCCTCAACTGACACCCAGACATCGTCAGACAAATGTTGGCCTTTTGTTGTGAACATGTGGACTGAAACATAAAGATCTGGTCATGTGTACTCTTCTCTGATGAGTCAACAATTTGCGTTTCCATGAACGGCAGACACCAGCAAGTTTAGATGGCCTGTGAGAAACGTTTCACCGACTGTACCATTGTTAAGTAGGCCCGTTTTGATATTCCCTCTGTTATGATGTGGGCACAAATTAGTGTTGGGGGCCACAGAGCCCTTCATGTTTTCCAGCAGAGGTTTTATTAATGTCATAATTTACCGGGATTACATTAATCTCCCTATTGTCCGTGCCTACTCTGGTGCCATGAGACCTGGTTTCCTACTTATGGAAAACAACTCACCAATCCATTGTGCGTGGCTTGTGCAAGAATGCCTGGCCACAGAAGGTATCTGTCGATTGAGATAGCCAGCCGCTTGACCCGATCTCAATTCTTTTGAGCATCTATCGGACCAAATTGGGAGAACCATTCAGCATCATCAACAGCCTTCAGCCAACGATCTGAAGCTCAGAGACGCCCTCAAAGAGGAGAAGAAAAGATTGGACCCAGCAGCCAGAGAATATAACTGTGTCTGGTCATTACAAAACTGTGAAACTGTTTCAATTCAATTCACAAACAAAGAAGTAAAATGCACTATGTAAAAATCCCAACTTGACAAAATACCCCACAAATTAGAGATATCTGTAATTTATGATTGCACTGTATCTTTCAATGAAATATTTATTCATTCCCATTATAGGTGAACAATGGTATTACTGCAACAGATATACAGTGAAAAGAGACCAGGTACAGCTGGCTTCATTGATTCCAGTACACTTGACCGGGAAGGTGAGGACACGTCTGACAGCTAAACATTGTTGCAGGTAATAACACTGTATTTAGCAAGAGAAACTGTTGTCAACGCTGCCTGCAAAAAAAAAAAAAAAAAAAAAAAAAAAAAAATGACGAGCTTGTAAATACGTGATCAAAAGTTATTTTATTAATCCTACAAAGTGTTGTATAGCGATACATTGTTATTTGCTTAAAAGCGCTTCGTAAAATTAATAAAAATACTTTTGATCACGTGCTTACAAGATCAAAGACTTTGTTTTACAGGCAGTGCTGCCAACAGTTTCTCTTCTGACGAACACAGGGTTACCTGCTATAAGGTACACACAGCAGACGTTTATTTAGACGTTTTTTTAGCCTCCAGTTTAATGTACCGGAATTAATGAAGCCAAATTATTAGCTGTCAGACGTCTCCTTAGTTTCCCGTGAAGTGTACCGGAATTAATGAAGCCAAATGATCAGCTGTCGGACGTCTCCTTAGTTTCCCGTGAAGTGTACCGGAATTAATGAAGCCAATTGATCGGCTGTCAGACGTCTCCTTAGTTTCCCGTGAAGAATACCGGAATTGATGAAGCCAACTGTACCACCAGTTATTTCAAGGAGTATTTCTATTTAACATCGTATAAATATTCAACATTTAACATTTCCTTAGTACATATCTCATAAATAAAACATTGATCGCCTGAGATATGTGCTATCAGAGAAACATCAAGTAAATTTCTTCACCACAGCCTAAAACAATAACAAGTATCTTTATTTATTCTTTACTTGAATATTCTTGTATCCTACTCAAAACCATAAACACTTTCAAAAACTTTTTTGTCTGAATATTTCAAAAAGCTGGGAGGGGAGAAAAAAGGCATTAAAATGATAGGTAATCATGTCAGCCTTTGTACCTTATTTGGGAAATTCTTACTTCCCATTCGGATTATCAGAAGACATCTAAAATTATGTTCAGGAAATGTTCCTCGAATATTAAACTTAAGAGAGAGAGAGAGAGAGAGAGAGAGAGAGAGAGAGAGGGAGAGAGAGAGAGAGAGAGAGAGAGAGAGAGAGAGAGAGAGAGAGAGAGAGAGAGAAGAACGCCCTAAATCAGGACAGATAAAAACCAAAACTTGGATTCTTTGCATTACTTATAAATAATAAAATTTAATTTAAATCTTGGGTTTTGGACCTTTACAGCACCCTTTGTCGCTTACAGCATGCTTACAAAATGTGTTCCTAATGTCTCACCTACATTACTCTAAATGTGATTATGGTAGAGTGATTACTAACTGACTCCTTCACGGTATATTCGTCCAAGTATTGACAAAATTCAATGTTCCATAACTTCACTAAATAGGATACTTGTAGAACCAGGGGCTCTGATCCCGATGTCGTTAAGAGAATCCAGACTTTAATATCACGAAATCCTTCAAGTACTAGCCAGACCTGAAGTTTCTTAATATCACTGATCCAGAGAATAGTTTTAGGATGAGTTTGTAAGCCAAATACTTATATCCTGAAATGTGACTATAGGAGGGTAAATGCCACCTTCATCTTTCTCTTATTAGTGGCCATCCATCAAAGTACTGGCCATGAGAAATGTTGATTTGGTAAACTGATCGAGACACTAGACTCGGTGTTAAACTTAACCTTGCTGGTCCAGGACCTGAGATACTGGCAATACAGGATTCGTGACCATTTCACGAGTTGAATTCCTTCTTTCCTTCTCGGAGTCACCAGCGTTTCATTTCTGTTGTCTTTTCCCTATTACTCTTATTCTGCTTTTTCATAGCTCAAACGCAATCAACTAATAAAATTGGCTTATAAATATTTGCCAGCATCCTAGAGCAAAGAGTTTGCACCCAATAGTTTACTGATGGTTAAAACTATTACTTCACAGAACTTCCAGGCTCTCCATTCGCACTTTTCAGTGGGTAATTATACATTCCAAAAATTTTGCATTTGACGGAAATGAAAGATAATTAAAAGTTATTCTTGTAATAAAATTTTGCTCACAATCATATGGTAATTGGATTCATGCTATATAGGGAGGTGATGGGGCATGTTAGGACATTCAGCATGTGAGTGCATATCAGGAACTACATTCCGAAGTAAGAGCTAGAAGAGGTTGGACACAAAAAAAGGAAGAACTGATGTAAAGTAGGATTTAAAGCTAGTGAAGCTAAGAGCTGAAGGAATACTGCATAGGCCCTAAGTGATGCCTACGGTGCACCTCGTGAGACTCAGTCAGGGTACTAACCTTCTATTGGGGAAATAACATAAGTAAATACTAACAATATTTCTGTTGATGAAAACAAAATACCGTAACTACAATCAAGAGAGATTAATCAAATTTCGTCACGGAACTCTTAAGGTCATAGCTAAATAAATAGATTCATTAAAAAAATACCTAAGCAATCTAAAGTCCTAAAATAACAATTTTCCCCAAAAGAAAGTTTCATTCTTATCTCTCCCAAACTGCATATCAATTACCCTTCCAGTCACAAGATAACCCGAAATCAATAATTAAATCTCCTAAAATTTAATCACTTAATCCAATTACATTCCCCCTCTCGTAAAAACTTACCTAACATTTCACATAATCTCTGTATCATCTCAAACAAAGATACAAATAAATTCAAAATATCTTTTAGGACTCCAAAACAGAGGATGCAAAGCTATTTTGATGTGTCAGGTGTTAGCTCTAAATATTTAAACAATGCATTTCAAACGAGATTTTAATGGTGTTTTTTTCATTAATTTTTTTCTCTTTTTTCCATTTCAAGTGTTGTTGCCTCCATCTGATCTTTAATCGTTATGGAAGCATTTTTGGGGAAAAGGTCTAATGATCTTTTGATAAAACCTAATAAACTTTAATTCACTGATCACTTGATACCAATTCGTTTATTTGAATTCACTAACAGTAACACAAACACACACACATGGACACATTAAGTATATACACACACACACAAACACACACACACACACATATATATATATATATATATATATATATATATATATATATATATATATTATATAGATAGATAGATAGATAGATATTTGCGTATACAGTATATACACGAATTCTATAAGTAAATTCCTATGAAAAAATTAGTATATAAAATGTTTATAAAGCTCTTTCGAAATATTTCTTCCCTTTGCAGACCAAGGATAAGTATAATGAAAACTTGTATTGATGTCAATAACTATTTTTGTAACCTAAGGTCAAAGAGGTGTCAATATGTTCTTTTTTAATCTAATCTAGAAATAAAAAACAGAACCCGGATGGAAATAATTTTCATCGAAATACTGCGTTGGGAAAACTTTATTGAATAGAAAGAATATTTTGTTAGATTTCTCATCAACCTCAACGCTAAGGTCAAATCCTTTGTGGTAAACGTCGGTAACTTGTCACCTGGTTGAGATAAATTGTTGCTTTGAAAAACGTGTTTCAAGTGAACAGTAAAAGATTTGATTATTATATGAATTTTAAAGTACACTTTATTGACAAGTTGGTGTCACTCTCTGCGGTAAAAAGAAAAAATAAATAAAATTTTAAAGTGTTATACCTGTAACATTATTATCTATTTGATGCTTATGGAGAGAGAGAGAGAGAGAGAGAGAGAGAGAGAGAGAGAGAGAGAGAGAGAGAGAGAGAGAGAGACTTACACAAGTTATTCTTTAAAGAATTGACGAAAAAAAATATTAAATATCTGCAATGTCCTGATGATGTAAATACAAACACACTTCTGTCTCAACCATTCAGGAAATAATGACCAAAGTGGATTAAACAGTTCCTTCTGAAAAGCAGATATTGCCTTTCCAATAACCCCATAATTGTGTTAATGTAATCGTAAAGGAGATCAACGAGTGGTAGGGGAGTGAAAAGCAAATTAAATAGGGTCTTAAATCCGATGCTTAGCATAACAAACAATGAGGATGATCTGAATGTTTAAAGGATAATTCGTTTATTGCCTCAGGATCAGAAGGGCCAAGGCAATAAGAATGACAATATCAAAGGAATTTCACAGAGGGAAAATGAGCAATGTTTTGTTTTCAGATGACTCTCTCTCTCTCTCTCTCTCTCTCTCTCTCTCTCTCTCTCTCTCTCTCTCTCTCTCTCTCTCTCTCTCTCTCTCTCTCTTCTCCTCCTCCTCCTCCTCCACACACACACACACACACACAAGCTCTATATGATTGTAAGAGCTAAATGACTTTAAACAATGAAATACAGAATTCTTCCTATGAACTAAACATCCTTCCATTACAACTCCATGATCTATTTCTCTAAATAAAGATGTTGCCTCGCCACCTCTCTCTCTCTCTCCTCTCTCTCTCTCTCTCTCTCTCTCTCTCTCTCTCTCTCTCTCTCTCTCTCTCTCTCTCTCTCAAAGTGGGTTTCTTTGCAACAATGCCTGTGTCGTATAATTAAAGGAATATTATCCTAAAACAGGCCTTGTTGCTCAACTCTTTCAGCATAGTAAAACCTCTGCAGATATAATTAAGAGTAATCATTTACTTTCTCCCAACGCTTTACTTTTGGAACGTGGAACAAACTAAAGGTCCTTAAATAGCTCATCTTTCGTGCTTCCAGTGTTCAATTTTGGTAGTTCTGGTGCTGTACATAGATTAAAAGATAAATATGTGCAGATTAACACTATCAATCAACCATTCCGGATGTGCATTTTATTATTATCATTATTACTTGCTAAGCTACAACCCTAGCTGGAAAAGCTGGATGCTATAAGCCCAGGGGCTCCAACAGGAATAATAGCCCAGAGAGGAAAGGAAACAAGTAAATAATAGAATTAACAATTAAAAAGAAATATTTCAAGAACAGTAAAAACAATAAAATATATATTTCATATATAAAGTGTATAACATTAACAAAATAAGAGCAAGAGAAACAAGATAGAAGTGTGTGCCCGAGTGTACTCTCAAGCAAGAGAACTCTAACCCAAGACCGTGGTAAACCATGGTACAGAGGCTATGGCACTACCCAAGACAAGAGAACGATGGTTTGATTTTGGAATATCCTTTTAGAAGAGCTGCTTACCATAGCTAAAGAGTCTCTTCTACCCTTATCAAGAGGAAATTAGCGACTGAACAATTAAAGTACTAACCCTTTGAGAGAAGAATTGTTTGGTAATCTCAGCGTTGTCAGGTGTATGAGGACAGAGGAGAATATGTAAAGAATAAGCCAGACTATTCGGTGTATGTGTAGGCAATGGGAAAATTAACCGTAACCAGAGAGAAGGATCCAATGTAGTACTGTCTGGCCAGACAAAGGACCCAATAACTCTCTAGCGGTAGTATCTCAAATTAAATTAATTAGTCTAGTGTTTATGTTTATGATCCGAGATATGTAAATTAGCTCTCTCATTGTAGTAAGGTCTCAAGATTAACCACAATGCGACGTAGCTCTCATAGGGTAGTAAATGGTTAACGGTGTAGAGGAACGAAGTTTAACTCTAAAAGTGGTGATGCATTTAGATCAATAGCTGCAGATGACATCAATGGGGTCTTATTTAACACTTTGAATGGAACGAAAATCAAAACTGTCTACCGATGAATAGATTTAGATAAAATGACAAAATAATTTCACTAATTACCAAAAGACTTAGCGATTATGCTTAAACCTATCCAGAACTATTACACAGTTATATAGATGTGAAAAATAGCCTAGCATGAGATAGTCGCACTTCAGCTATTCAGACGGATTCAGCGTGCTTCTGATGGACCTCCTTAGTATATGTGTGGAATGTACAGTATAACACTCCACCTTTTAATCATACGTTCCCCTTGAAGTCTTTCAGTATTAGTCACGTAGCCCTTACCCATAATGCAACATCAGTAAGGATGAAAATAAATGCATGGGTAATTGGCTTAGTTTATTAAGCTTGAATTGTGACAGACACATGTTACCACATTAAAATGCAAGTATAGACAATCCAGTGAGATGGTTGGGCCTGTTTATTTGTTACCAACAAGTCAATCCTTGGTAATCTTTGAAAAAGCCACTCTACTGTCGTCTTTGACTGCAAGACGTGAATGTAACTTGTTTTTAAATCAAGCACAATACTGAGAATCCCTGCTTACATCCGTATATGGATGGAAGTTCCGTACACATTTCTTTGCTAGTAGGATAAGAACATGCCATTTTTTACCAGAATCTGGTCAATGGCAAACTATCAAAAGAATCTTTTGCAGTTGAGTCATTGACAAGGTTGATGAATTCCTCTTGCAATTCATCTGGAAGGGATGTAGGGTCCACCTTTAATGGATTTGGAATGATCTGGCAATCTAAGTCTATAATATCAGGTAAAATAATTTTCTAACTCTTGACAGAGAGAAACTAAGTGCTTATGGATGAGACCACTGAACTCATTCACATCATCTTTACACAGAACTGACAAGCTATCGATCATATTCTCAAAAGCATCATACCTACCAGCTGTGACTTTCTGAGTTTCATTTGAAAAGCTCGCAGCTTGTCCACAAAATCAATCGCAGTTGCCGATTAACCTTGAAGTTATCTGTTGACTGCACTGATGCGAGAAAATACATTATTGAGATAAGCCAGTTTCGTTATCCAAATGTTGCCTGAAAGCTTGTTCACAAACTTCCTGGTTTTTTCCTTCTGATTTCTCTCGAAAAACTCCTTCAGCACCACCTTTAATGTCCCAACTCGAGCCACTATGTTACCCCTAGATAGCCATCTTATTTCTGTATGAAAAAAGAGTGACTCTTTCTCAGCAGTACGTTCTTGACACAAAAGATGCAGCATCCTTGTGTTCACCGGAGTGTTTTTGATAAAGTTAACCATTGCCACAACATCGTCAAGCACGATTATGAGGTCTAGAGGTAGGGTCTTCACAGCTAATGCATAGCGGTGAATCATGGAGTGCATCAGCTTGCGCTGGGCTTGGCTTCTTTCACCCCTGCTTGGGACACAGACCGACAGCTTAGCATTGCAGGGGAACCATCCATTGTACATCCTATCATGTTTGTCCAAGAAAGCCCAACTGTAGTCCAAGACAGCTTCTTTCAAGTGACATAACACCAAGATTTTCCTTGTCGAAATTGTAACTTAACATCTGCTTCTAGAAGATATCATATCTAGCCTACCACATGTAGGCCACTTCTCAAAACAGGTTTGT
>NC_090741.1:76109389-76111889 GCF_036898095.1 Palaemon carinicauda | reverse complement strand
TCGAAAATATAAATTATTAAAAGAGAATTTTCACTGCTATGGTACCTTGAAGAACACATGTAATTATTCCAGAAATTGCGGATCTCGACTGCTTATACAGCCATTTCTATTGTAATCGATGGAACATGTCATGAATGGATATCAAAATTGAATTCGAGTCCTCTCTCTCTCTCTCTCTCTCTCTCTCTCTCTCTCTCTCTCTCTCTCTCTCTCTCTCTCTCTCTCTCATTCAATCTATGCTATTCATAGATACGGTGCAATTCCTTTTCTAATAAAAGAATTATAAATAATTATTTGGAAATGGTTTTTTCAAATCTTCAAATTTAAAAGATTAGATAGATTTTCAAACAGTAAGTATTATCTAAGTACTGAGTATGCTAATTACTACTTTCAACAAATACATAATATTAGTGTTAGGTTGACTGTTGTAACAAAATTACACAGAAGATCTTGAATTTATAGCAAACAGATGGGAGTGAAAATGGGGAGTACTGGTACAGTTTCTAGATAAAGCAGAAGGTTCTGGAAATATATATATATATATATATATATATATATATATATATAATATATATATATATATATATTATATACTCATATATATACATATATATAAATAAATATATATATATATATATATATATATATATATATATATATATATATATATATATATATATATATATATATATATTATATACTCATATATATACATATATATAAATAAATATATGTATATATATATATCTATCTATCTATATATATATATATATATATATATATATATATATATATATATATATATATATATATATATATATATATATATATATAATATATATATACAGTGATACCTCGGTACTCGACCATAATCCGTTTGGGATCAGTGTTCGACCTCCGATTTGTTCAAGTACCGAAACCTTTTTTCCCCTAAGAAATAATGGTATTTATCTTTATACGTTCCTACGCACTCCAAAATGCCCAAAATATTAATAAAACGTGTATCTAAACAACAATAATTATTTAAATGTGTACGAAATTGGTCGGAAAACTATATAAAACAATTTTAAAACAATTTAATGTACAGTACATACCTTTGAGCAGCGGTTCGATGGCATACAGGAATGGATGTGGAGAGGATGGAAGGGGGAGGTTACTGTTTGGAAGGAGAGTCCCCTTCCCTGATGTGGCTGAGTAGTTCTCCTTCAGGGTTTTTTTCTTTCTGCAGTAAAAGGTAGGGCAAATCTCCTTCAGGGGTTTTTTCTTTTTGCAGTAAAAGGTAGGGCAAATCTCCTTCAGGGGTTTTTTCTCTTCTGTTTCTCTTCTTTGGAGGGGAATCAGGCTGGGATGTAGCAGCTCTCTTTTCTTTTGTGAAAAACATGTCAATTGTCAGCTGCTTCTTTCTCTTCTGCACTATTCTTCTAAAGTGAGACATAACATTATCATTAAAGATGTTCACTGCCCGGTTTGCTACTGCTATTTCTGGGTGATATTTTTCCACAAAAGCCTGCAACTCTCCCCACTTCGAACACATGTCATTTATCACTGAACTCAGAACCTCTTCTCTTACATCCTCATCTTCTGAGGATTCCAGCTCCCCAATCAAATCCTGCTGCTGTTGTTGTTGCAGGTGCAACAATTCTTCAATGGTCAACTCAGTAGAGTGGCTTTCAACAAGTTCATCAATGTCTTCCTTGTTAACCTCAAGGCCCATACTCCTGTCCATGCCAACAATTTCATCAACGACAACGGTGTCCTCAGAAATAACAGTAGCAGTGCTTGAACCCACCTCTAATTGGAAACCCTCAAATTCCCTCTCTGTTACACATGATGGCCACAGCTTTCGCCAGGCAGAGTTCAATATCCTATAGGTTACACCACGCCAAGCTTGGTCAATCATGTTCACACAGTTGAGGATGCTGAAGTGATCCTTCCAGAATTCCTTTAAGGTCAACTGTGTATCACTAGTCACTTCAAAACACGTTCGGAAAAGGGCCTTGGTATACAGTTTTTTAAAGTTTGAAATGACCTGTTGGTCCATGGGCTGGCGTATGGGAGTAGTATTGGGGGGCAGGAATTTAATCTTGATAAAACTGTACTCTTCTTTTAAGTCTTCCTGGAGGGTGTGCAGGAGAATTGTCCATCACCAGAAGACAGTTCAATGACAAGTTCTTTTCAGTCAGGTATGCCTTAACCTGGGGGGCAAACGCTTCGTTGATCCACTCACTAAAGAATTGTCTTGTGACCCAAGATTTAGTGTTAGCGCGCCACATAACTGATAGTGCACTTTTCAAGATATTGTTTCTTTTGAAGACCCGGGGGTTGTCCGAGTGGTACACTAACAAGGGTTTAATCTTGCAATCGCCTCTAGCATTGGCGCACAGCAGCAACGTCAGTCTATCTTTCATTGGCTTGTGACCTGGCATCTTCGTCTCGTCCTTGGTAATTTAGGTATTAGCCGGCATTTTCTTCCAAAATAACCCGGTCTCATCGCAATTGA
>NC_090741.1:76099389-76104389 GCF_036898095.1 Palaemon carinicauda | reverse complement strand
AATATATCAACAGCATTTAATTAACTATATTTGTAAATAAGGAGAGCTGTTCAGTCTCTTGAAGTATGGCATACAACTGAGTAAATTCTCCTGGGCATTTCAACAAAATATATTAATGCACCCATTTTAGCTTAAAAAAAATAGGATTATATGGCCTAGAAAATATTATAACATAATAATGGTAGATGTCAGAAATTTTGTTCAAAAAGTCTTTCGAATTCTTTGAACGATAAAAACAATTTTAATTAGAGAAAAACCAGTGGCTAGAATTGTAAGTATTTTTAATTACAAATCCATAAAGGATATGTAAATAAATCTATAAGAAAAGAAAAGATGAGAACCGAAAGATGAATCTCAAAATGTAAACTTATACAATGGATTAACAATTAAAAAATGTAGAGTATTGGCGTTATCAAAGAATTCTTCAAGGAAATATTGAGATGCTACATAATTGAATGACAACATTACAAAAGGCATGGTTTGATAACTAATGTAATATAAAGAGAAGAAAAAAATCATAATTTTTGGGATAAAAATTTTAAGAATAATGATGCTGTTATCATTATCTCCTGTTACCATATCTTAAGAAATTTTAGCATAATAAACATGAGTCATTTTATATTACTGAAAACTATATTTTCATATCTAAAAATAACATAAGCTAACAATTTACATATGAAATAGGCAATGCATAAAAGATTACTTTTCCTTAATTACTACAAGTTCCTTCAGTATATTTGTATTTTTATAACTTTACTGGAACAAAGTCTTGTAATGAATCTGTTTTCTATTAGCATACAACACTAGAACATACTCCTGTTAATGTACATAATAGTAAAAATCACAAGAACATTCTCCGCAGATGGAACAAATGATGTTTCGGGTCGAAGTGAAGAAACTCCTGAAATACAAACAAGACATCAACAACAAACAAGGGACTACGGTTTGTTTGATTTTCCAAACACACAAAAGCTCTTGTTTGTTCTTCCAAACAAAGTCAAGCAGAGGACTGCTTTTGAGCAACGCTTGTGCAAATAACTTTTGCCTTCGGGCCACCAGCTCGCATTTTAACTTCGGTAAATGCCTCTTAATCTGAGACTAAATGCATCGACTTCATGTTTCCAACAGATGATTAAGTGAAAGTTATTTATGATCAGTTGATTTTCCAATTACTATATTTTCTATATTAGCGAATGAGGAATCATAATATCCCATTTTATAGTTATGACGAAAAACATTATCTAAATCAACATTTTTAATCGCGAGACAATACCAATTCGTCGTATTTTCTGTGTAAAAGGAAAGCCTTGGAAATCCCCCGTGGAGGTAAATATAATATCCCGTTGAATGCTTCAAGGAATTAAACACTTTACTTCAAGGGGTTGCAGATATGATAACTTAAATCTCAACAGTTTTATGAACACAAAAATCTCTACATCAGTTCACGAGAATTCGGATTTATACAATAGATCGTAATAATGATTAGTCAAACTTTGTAAACCTCGATATTTTTCAAGGAAACGGATACGGATAAAAATGTGAAATAAACCCAAAATACTGAGCTCACACTTTCTGGCCTTTTTATTTCTTACAAGACGACATTCCTTTGGTACACGGAAAATACCTAATATTCCCAGGTTTCTCACATAACATACTTTTTCCCAGTATAAGCTAACAGGAACACTACCTGTGAAGACGACATTCTTAAACATCACATACAGTTGGTTTCTCAGATCCTTATTCCTTATAAGTACGAGTAAAAACGCAAGAATTTATAGCCCTGAAAACCATGGGTTTCTTTAATTTTCATTGGACACGTGAGCTACCCTCGAAAATATGATTTCGGAAATTTTATTCCTAATCATTACATACAATGATGATTCATCAAAACTCAATAAAAGCTTGGTAGTTGTTGACGATGAAAATTAAAAAAAAAAAGAACTTTTTTAAAATCGTTCTTTGGTAAAAATTTAGTGATAAGAGGAAAATTAAAACATACTACCCGAGGACTGTTTAAGACAGCTCAATTACCTCCGCAAACGAGGTTGGGAGGAGGTTATGTTCTCGCCCACGTTTGTCCGCTTGTTTGTGAACAACTTCCTGGCCACAATTTTATTTATAGAATAGAGAAACTTACAGGGATTAATTATTGAAATGTGGAGGTTATTCATTTCTTAAAGTCGTGGGTCTCTTTCTCTCTCTCTCTCTCTCTCTCTCTCTCTCTCTCTCTCTCTCTCTCTAATATGTGAACACTCAATTGTTAGATTCCAGGCAAAGAAGGAAACAATAGAGGTATATTTCCTGGAAATATAATATACCTCTCGACATAAACTTGGCGGGTAGTCGGTCATTGTTTGTCTCATCTTATGGAAAGTGGAAAAAGCAGAAGAAATGACAGTGATGAGTAATGAGTACTGGTTTATAATGAATGCAATCATAACAATCAACACAAAGGGGGGGGGGGGGGGAGGGCGGCAAAGGGGGTCTCCATGGATATTCCTATCTTTATCAGATCATGTTTCAGGGCGATGGTTTTTTCTTAAAATTCAAAAAAAAATTTTGTTTTTTATTTCGTTTTCAATCATAAAATATAGACATGGGGTAATTATTTTGACATTTACCACGCAAAATGTGAAATACCTTACATTTCAAAAAAAAAAAAAAAGAATTTCATTCTCCAAGTGAAAAAATTCTAGATTTAAAAAGGTTGGAAAAAAATATGGTCAATAAAATTTTAAATAACTTTAGCTTTGTGTTGTTTCGCATCCCAAATGTTTTATTGTGAGGACAGCGTAATTCTGATTTGATATTTAATCATTTTGGCCTTTACTTCAATGTTGACACTGAATTCTTTTATAAGCAACTGTACTTGTTCTTATTCTATAACTAAAAAGGCACTCCGAGAGTGCAGACCTCCACAACGGCAGCTTATTTCTCGAAACCACCTTGCCTTTCCCAGAATCAATTTAGACCGTAGGCGTATTTGAAATGTGTGTGATAACCATGTCCGAACTTGGGGTTAAGGTTAGCGTTAATTCGGTCGACCTTTTGATCGACCTTCACCTTGACCTAGGCCTTTCAAAATTGAATCACTTCCACGTCTTAACATAACAATGGATCCCTGAAAGTTTCACTACTCTATGGGTAAAAGTGTGGTCAGTAAATTGCTCACAAACAAACAAACAGAAAAACAGACAAATAGGCGCAAAAACATAACCTTCCCCCAACTTCATTGGAGGAGGTAAATATCATTGTCCTAAAATAGTGTTCGCTCTTATGGAAGACTTATTTTTATTGATATTGAAAATTTCTTACCAGGAAAAATAATTTTTGGTCGGACACAAATCCACGTAATACGAACTACTGTATAATAAATCACGACTTTTGTGACCATAACGGGTTAAACTTTACTATATTTTGTAATGCAACGAAAATTCTCAGTGATAAATGACACTTTTAGGTAATAATGCTTTAAACGCTCACTATTTTTCTAATTAAGAAATAAATATATGAATTCTGTATCATGAAAATATTTTACCACTGTTTCCATTGTATACGGCAGGAATAAATTTTATTAATTTACTTATTCCATATACCATAATTATATATATATATATATATATATATATATATATATATATATATATATATATATAATATTAATCATCTATTTGATTACCAATGTATTTATCTATTCATTCCATTTATTTATCTAGCAGTATTCTATTTTGATTATTTATTTTTCTACTTTATAATCATTTTCATTAATCTATTTGATTCTTTATGTACTTATAACTAAGTTTTCAGATGTAAATGGAGTAATTAGTAAGATTGTTACAAGATTTATCACTTTACTGATAATAAGAATATAAATAAAAAAAAGCATTAGCTCCGTTTCCCTAACCAAAGAAATCCAACCAAATTATTCACTTTTTATTTGAATCTTGTAATTACCAGCGAAATCTGTACGCGTCACATCTTACGAGCAAATAAAGTAAAGAACATACAAATATCGTTTAAATGAATAGCTATATATATTTGCTCTCAGATATTTTGAAGGTAAATATTGAGAGTCAGAGAGCATATCACATATTACTGATAGGGTAATTCACGAGAGCCCTATCATATCCGTTTTCCTTTTATCTCTAGTAGAGCTGAAACGAAAAGTTACGTCAAGGGTGAAATGGATATCGTAGGGCGATAGGATACAGGTGGAAGACATGAGTGGAAAGTCATATGTTATGGAGATAAGTATGTTCAAAATACATATTCTATGGAGACCAGGCACTTCGATAAACATACAGTAAATGCTCCCTAGATCTAAAAAAAGAAAAAAGATTCATATAAAAATATGGGAAAAACGGTAATTACCCTCCTCATCCCCGTAATCGGAAAAAGGATGATATCATTCCCCCAAAGACTCAAAAACCCCAAGTGTCATAAACTTCAGAGATCTGGCCATCTGCGGTTGACTCGCCTTTGAAAACAGTTTTTATATCGTGTAGCCCAGACTCAGTAAGTAAAAGACCATTTCAACTCTCCATGTCATGTTATTGTACCTTCATAAGAGCATCCAGTATTTTCCTGACACTTAATACATAATCACCATTTAGATCTGACATTTCGTGTTTATTTATATTTTACAGCAAGGAAAGGCTCCAGCTACATAAGGCGTAAATTAATTCCCGTTGCCATGACATTTTTATATCCCATCATATAGGCCGCAATAGTAACCCCTGCCGCTCAATATTCAATTTGCCTTAAATATATCTTAATTACCAATATCATCATCTTTCATAAAAAAAATATGGTGTATTCTTTTAATGTATGAGGAAAAATAAAGGGGTGTTCAATGACAAGCTAATATATTGAAACTACTCTACACATCACTGAGATTTAATGAAAAGCTGTACAATAATAGAGATGCTGTTCTTAACCAGACTAAAATTCTAACTGGTCCGTCAAAAGGCAAAGTATAATTAATCATGGATCCCATTTCA
>NC_090741.1:76089389-76094389 GCF_036898095.1 Palaemon carinicauda | reverse complement strand
TTGGGCTTCAGCAAGGGCGTTGTAATCCAATCCCAGTTGAACGGCAGCCAACGTGTTTCTTGACAAGGCATCGGCTACGGGATTCATTTTCCCAAGGACGTATTGAAGGGTGCAATTGTATTCAGCCACGGCGGAGAGATGTCGGCGTTGCCGGGCGGACCAGGCATCAGACTGTTGAGTAAAGTCGTGCACCAGAGGCATGTGGTCTGTGCGAATGACGAAGGGCGTACCTTCTAAGAAATGGCGAAAGTGACGGACAGCTAAGTGCACTGCCAGCAATTCTCGATCGAAGGTAGAATAACCCGATTCTGCCTTGGACAGTTTTCTGCTGAAGAGGGCCAATGGGCGGGGCGAGCCTTTGACCACCTGCTCGAGTACTGCACCAATAGCGACATCGCTGGCATCGGTGGAGAGAAGGAGAGGGGCATGTGGGATAGGAAAAGTGAGAGCCGCAGCAGTTGATAGGTCCTTCTTTGCATTGCAGAAGGCTGCCTCTTGAAGGGGACCCCACTTCAGGTCCTTTGGCTTGCCCTTGAGGGAGGCGTAGAGCGGAGCAAGAGTGGCAGCAATGGCTGGCAGAAAACGGTGATAATAGTTGATCATACCCAAGAATTGCTGCAGAGCTTTGACGGTCGAGGGCACGGGGAAGTTCTGAACGGCTGCTACCTTCTAAGGGAGGAGGTGGACTCCTTCAGGAGTGATGCGGTGCCCTAAGAACGACACTTCGTTGGCGCCAAAAGTACACTTGTCGTACCGGACTACAAGGCCGTTTAGTTGCAGGCGGTCGAGCACGATGCGCAGGTGACGGAGGTGTTCCTCTTTTGAGGAGAACACAAGTATGTCGTCCACATAACATACACAGAAAGGAAGGTCCCCTAAGATGCCATCCATGAAACATTGAAACGTTGCCCCAGCATTACGAAGGCCAAAACAGCAGTAATTGAAGGTGTATGTACCAAACGGAGTGGTGATGGCAGTCTTGGGGATGTATTCTGGGTTCATAGGCACCTGATAATACCCCTTCAGGAGGTCGAGCATAGAGAAAACCTTTGCTTTGTGCAGGTAGGAGGTCACGTCGGCAATGTTTGGGAGGGGGTAGTTATCCGGTTCTGTTTGCATGTTCAGGCGCCTGTAATCCCCGCACGGACGGAGGGAGCCGTCTTTCTTCATAACGATGTGTTAGGGTGACGACCATGGGCTGGAGGCCTTTTGGCAAAGGCCCATTTCCTCCATTTCAGCGAACGTCTCTTTGGCGGCTCCCAATCGTTCTGGTACCAGACGTCTGAATTTTGCGAAGACTGGGGGTCCCGTCGTCTTGATATGGTGATAAATACCGTGCTTGGCAGGAACCGTGGGCGTTTGGCGAAGTTCTGGACGGAAAACTTCCGGGTACGACGTGAGGAGGTGGGCGTAGGCATCCGTGGGTGCGCTAATGTGGAGAGCGAGGTTAGAGGGGGCGAGTTGAAGAGGTATCGACAAGTACGAGTCTGCGTTGACCAATCGTCGGTGGGCGACATCGACCAGAAGGTGGAAATGAGAGAGGAAATCCGCACCGAGGATTGGCAATGTGACGTCAGCAACGAGAAACTTCCAATTGAATATACCGTTTCCGAACAATAATGTGAGGTTCTCGTAACACTAGGTAGGTATCACAGATCCGTTGGCAGCTACCAAGCGGACGTCGGCAGATGTAGACAGACTACGTCGTGTCTTGAAGAGTTTCCTTGGCAAAAGAGAACGACAAGCACCCGTGTCTCCCAAAAATCTCACGTCTGTTCCTGCATCATGTAAAAAGAAAAGATTAGAATCACAGGAGGCCACCGCCACGAGCGATGTCCTCCTTACACGTTTTTTAGCCACTGACAATCCTCGGCACATTTCTTCGCAGTTGCCCCGAATCTGAGGTGGTACTAGCAAAACTGCGGCGGATGGGAGGTAGTAAGTAGCTGTAGAAGTCGTTTGTTGAAGCGCGAGCGATTGGTGGGTGGTGGGCGGCTTTGTCGCTGCTTCGGCACGTCACGGTGTAGGTGTGTATGTCCTACGGCATTCATGTCAGCTTCAGTTGACGTTGAATAGGCATCCTCTTCGTCAGGGGTGGAGGCGTTGATGGAGGTCTTGAAGTGGCGGTCCATAAGGGCGTCGGCTTTGGTCATCAAGTCCTTTATGGGTAAACTATCGACATCGGGTATGGCAGCGCGTATAGGTCTGGGTAAACGGCGTATCCAAAGGGCACAAAGTAGGTTCACCTCATGAGGAGAGCCGTCTGCGGCAGGTTTTAGGCGAGCGATACTGGTCATTTCCCTGAGGGCAAGCGAAGCCCTTTGGTCCCCCAACGGTTGTTGTGAGAGCTGAAAAAGCATTGCTACACGGGCGGCTGGCGACGGCGAGTACTGCTGCAGAAGGTATGTTTTGAGGGCGTCATACGCTATTGGGGTGTCTCCTTGTTCACAAAGCCAGTCGGATATTTCCAGGAAGGTGTCCTCGGGTATCTCCGCTGGCGAACGGTGAAAATTTTTATGGGGCAGCCGCAGCGCCAACTTCTGTAGAGTCCGTCATAGTACCAAAGATGGAGGGGCGAGGGGGGTGGTGGTGGAAGGCGGTGGGAGCGAGTCGACTTCCGGGGTCACCAATGTGACGGGCCGAGAGAAGGTTGTGAACTCAAAGGCAGTGTGAAAGCAACTGAGTTAATTTATTATAGAACACTCTCCTTTATATACAAAACCTCAAGGCAACAGGAAATTACATGTTCGAGAAACAGACAATGTTACATAGGAGAAATGCAGACATGTTTATTCTGGTTCTTTTTAGTGCAAGGGAAGAGCAAAGATACAAGCATAATATATACAAAATGAATTATGTACGATCGTGTGACACACGGTTGGTACAAATCCTATGAAAAGAATGATTTTATGTATGCGTATGGTAAGAATTATGCACGAACTTTTATTATTATTATTATTATTATTATTATTATTATTATTATCCCTTGGTAGGAGACCCTCCTTCAAACAGATGGAGTTGAATACTATGGCTGCATCGGCAGAATTCAATTTCTTGTCCAATTTCTCAATTCTAGGGACAATTCTCTTTTCAGGGTTGCTATATTCAGCACGCAAGGTGGCGAAGGTCATCAGGTGGGTGAAGGATACAATTCAGGTTAAGGCTGGATTAAATTAACAAAAGTACAAGTATTACTCGAAAATTACAACAGGTAAAGTCAGAAGTGGATTGCGACGCGTTTCGAAACTGCTTGCTCCGTCTTCAGGCGAGAAGTGAGGCTCTGGCTGGATCTGGGTCCTTATATATCCCGGCTCTGGTTCGTAGAGAGGGGCCTCGAATTTTGATTGGTCGATCGGAGGTTGTAGGCTCGGGTGGCAGATGTACGACGAGCTGGGCTCTGCCTCCCAGGCTGAGAGGTAGGAAGGAATTCTGAATCCTGATTGGTCAAGAGGCGCGCCGAGCCAGCCATAAAGTCAGGCAGTCTCCTCTCTCTCTCTCAGTGGACTGGGCAGAGAGAGGTATCCGAGCTCCCTGATTGGCTGATACGCGCGCCGACACGGGATAAAAGTCAGGCAGCCCATTCCTACGCTCAGCAGACTGGAATACCGGACCATGTTCGCCGCCAAAATCGGCATTCGGCCAGACGATTTCTCCATTTGTGGGGGTGTCAGGATCGGGGTTGTCATCGTTCTGGGGGTCTTTTTCTTGGTTCCTAGCATTGGTACATCGACAGGATGGTAGGAGGAACATCTCTTGGGTCGTATTCAATGCTGGTTTCTCGTTCTGGATTAACAGAGCTTCCAATATTCGTAGGCGCCTGCGGTCAGGGGCGCTGCCGATAATTTTGGTGTTGGCGACGATGTCTGCCCGGCTAATTTGGGTGTTATGTCGCTGTAGAACATGATTTCTTATAGCACCTTGCTGGACGTGGCACGAAATCCTCTTCGAAAGTTTCATAGTAGTCATACCTATGTATTTGCTGGGGCATCCTCGGACTGGGCATTGGTAAGAGTAGACTACATTTGTCTTCTTCAGAGGATCGTTCTCAGGGGGCGCTGGATTGTTTCTCTTGATCAAGCTGCAGGTTTTTTCAGTCTGGTAATAGATTATGAGTTTCACTTTCGTGGTCTCATCAGTGGGTAACACGTTGTTAGTGATGATGTCTTTAATGGCCTTCTCATCCTGCTGATATTCTGCGTGCATGAGGCCTTTGTAGTAAAGCTTGATGTCTCTAGATCCGTTGGTGGGGTTGTCGGACCTATCTCTAGTGCTGTCGGACCCCTGGCTGGCGCTGTCAGACCCTTCCACCGCAGAGGACCCATACCACTTGTCTATAGCTGTCCTCACTTCACGCTGGACTTGCTTGTTGCTGTAGCCGTTGTTGATGAGGACCTGTGCCTCCCTTTCCAGCTCCTTGTGAGTGTCAGTCCATGACGAGCAGTGTGACAAGGCCCTGCATACAAAGGCCTTGATGGTCGAGGTCCTGTAGCGGGCAGGACATTCACTTTCGCCATTTAAACACGTGCCGAGATTTGTGGGCTTTGTGTAGACGGGGGTCTGGAATCCCTCGTTGGTGGAAGAAATCAAGACATCCAGGAATGGGAAGCTGTTGTCGACGCTGTTCTCAAGGGTGAAGTGGAGGATGCTGTTGTCCTCAAAGGTCCTCCTTAGGTTCTCAATGGCTTCGGTGGAAGTAGCTTTGACGAAAGTGTCGTCAATATAACGGAAATAAGCGAGGGGGCACTCGAGTTGGGAGAATACCCTCTCCTCTACTACTCCCATGTAGAAGTTAGCAAAGAGTATGCCCAAGGGCGAGCCCATCGCCACGCCATCCTTTTGCAAGTACAAGTACCCACGGTGAGTAGTAAAGGGGGCCCTCTTAGTGCAGATGGCAAGGAGGGTCCGAAGGGCTTGCTCTGGAATATTCAATTCAGGAGTCGTCTCGTCCCTGTAGACTCTATCGGCGATAAGGTCAATGGTTTCGTCAACAGGGACATTAC
>NC_090741.1:76079389-76084389 GCF_036898095.1 Palaemon carinicauda | reverse complement strand
ATTTTGTATATTTTTGTAGTAGTCTTCCTGTAGTCGCATTTAATATTACGATGGTATTCCACTAGTCTTTTTCAATTCTTTATAAGCCTTTCACATTCAAGTCTTGCGGTGGACCTCCGTTTTTGACATTCGACCTTGATGTGGCCTTCCTCGTGTCATATTTATTCTCAGTGCCATTCCCCTTTCACTTTGTCTTGTGGTGGCATTCCTCTTGCATGTTTCAATCTTGCATTGACTTTTCTATTTTGACGTACAGCCTTAGAGAGGATTTCATCTTTGGCATATCGTTTTTAAAGGGGACTTCCTTTATTTTGACCTTCAGTCTTTGCTTGGTCCTCTTCTTGTGACATTCAATTTTGCTGTGGGCACCTTCTTGTAGCATTGGATACTAAAAGGTCCTTTCTTTTGAGAAAATTCTTTGAGGAATGGTCTTTCTCTGGTTTCATTAAACCTTGAAGGGTTATTCCTGTAGTGAAAATTCAGTCTTGAAGCTTTCCTCTTGTGACATCCAATCTTGAAGGGTCATTCCTATTGTGACATTCCAACTGGAAAGGTCCTGCCTCTTATAATATTCACTCTTGAAGGGCTGTTCCTCTTGTGATATTCAGTAATAAATGAGCCCTATTCTTTAGACACAAAATCTTTCGGTGGCCTACCATTTTTGACATTTAATGTAATAGTCTTCCACTTATGTCAATCAAACTTGAGTCTTTCCTGTTGTGACTTTCAATTTGGAAGGTACCTTCCTTCATTGGGACATTATGTCAACCACATGTCATTCCTCTTTCATTCTTGCACCGTCCTCTTTAATACTAATGATCGAGATTTTCCTTATTCCTCTCTCTCTCTCTCTCTCTCTCTCTCTCTCTCTCTCTCTCTCTCTCTCTCTCTCTCTCTCTCTCTCTCTCTCCTCTCTCTCTCTCTCTCAGACTTTGTTTATAAAATAAGGAATTTAGAATCCTTATTGCCGTGAGTGATATCATTATTTTCTCTTTCATCTTTAGTCTCCATGATCCTAGCTCCGAAAGCTACTTCACGAATTTCGTTAATTGAATTATATTTTTCGTTCTTGGAGTCATTTGTATATTATATGTTCTTCGTATATTTCAGCTTTTCTTTATAAGGAGCGCAGTCACAATACACAATTTGCATAATTAAAATAGTTAACATTTCTGAAACCTTTATCAAAAACATTGAGCTATGTCGCAATATTTTTATACAGCCTTTATAACATTTTAGTTGGACATTCGTCACTTTCCCATTTAGTTATTATCTCTGGTAGTTGTTGTTGTGCTATCCTAGGATGGAAGGATGGTGATGGTGGGGTTGTGGTAATTTGTTGATGATGGGGATGGTAGAGGTTGTTGTTATCTAATTATTGATGCTGGTGGCAGGGTTCTAGATCTAATGATATAGTATCGCTTTTGAAGATGATTAGGGTATGTGTTAAATGAAGGTAAGGTTTTTTGCAAGCTTATTTGGAATAAGAGTGTGCGTTGGTAGCTACAATGTTTGCGTATGGTGATGATAGTGGGTGGGTGGTAGAGCTGGGGGTGATAATAGTTCTGTTGTTATGATGGTGATATCTGGGTTTTTGAAATGATGGCGATAATAAAATTCTCTTGATGTGATAGAAGTAGCGATGGAAATTCATGTAGACCATAATGTTAACGATTATTTGTAAGACCTGATGTTGTGGTGATGTTGGGGGCATTCGTGATGTAATGGTAGATGTGTGTGTGTATTTAGCATTATCACGTAAAGAAATATTCTTTTAATCTAAAATGTGACCGTAAAAATCACAATCCCAGATAGAACAGGAAATTTAACAGATTCAATAGGATAATTTTGATTGTTTTATGTATGAAAATTACTACTAAAACTTGCCATTTCTACTATAGCAGCTTCTATGAAGTTTATGATGATCTAACTACTATCAACTTTATTGGCAAGAAAAAAAAAATTGTTAAGATTATGATAGTAATGATAACAACAGCTCAACAGAATGTTTTTTTTTTTTTTTTTTTTTTTTTTTTTTAAGAAAACAAAATGTAATAACAGGCATTTACGGATGATGAAAACGCCTAGATGTAAGAAGCGATTGTGATGTGAAGAATATTTTTAAATGAAACTCTTTATGTAAAATATAAAACTATTTGGGTATCCTAAAATCTTGGCTTTATCTTTTCACTAATGTATTCCGAACGAGAAAAATAATAACGTTTTGGGACTATTTAATGGTGGTTTCAATTGTTCCCTTTCCCAGTTGTCTGTAAATATCTATCCAGATATCCATTTTGAGGATAATCAGTTCGATCTTATATTTATTTTGGAAATTAGCGTCTTTGATAATTATCACTGTGTGAGTGTATAGTGTAGATATTTTACATCAAAGAATTGGCATATTTTTTATCAATATCTAGTTATATGAAAGGGGAAGTAAACACTGGACAGCCAAATTAGTGTTTATTCTATTCCAAGATTGATGCGTCACAACCTAATGCCCAGGCTAAAATGAAGATTGAAAAAGTATGTGTAAGAAAATTATAATTTTTTATCCCAAGAGAATCATTAGTTTTGTTACTTGGAAAAGGGATTTTCTAAAAGTGAGGGAGATAGGAAACAAAAGAAAGCTCTGATGACTTTCTGGTATAATGAATGATGAATTTCTTTAGAGAAACTGACCGACCAGGCTACTCACTTTAGTCGTAAGTGGTCTGACGCCCCCTTGATGGAGTGTCGCTATTGTCATATGTGTTTTGGAGTGCCTATTTGGATGTAAAGAGCATAATGAGCTGTATCCCTTTAATGTAAGCAACCTGATAGTCTATCTGCTTTTGTTTTAAACAGCCTAACGCTCTACTCACTTTTGATGTAAGTTGTGTTGACGGAATATCCACCTTTATTGTAAGTAACCTGAAGGGCAGCCAGTTTGTGTGTGGCCTGAGAGTCTTACCTCTTTTTAATGAACATTCCTGGATTAGCCTACTTAGTTTCGACGTAACAGCTTTTATGACTTTATATGAAAACTTGATATTTTCGTTTATCACAGTGAAGGTGAAGTTCTGAAAAAGTCCCAAGTCATAGGCACTAAATGGGGACCAAAAGTTAATCGACCATAAAAGAAAAACTCTGCACTGTGAATAAAATAGAAGCAGAGAGAGGGTGTAACCCCGTAGGAGTTCCATGAAGAAATGGTCAATACTCTTACTGAAATTGAAGCAGGGCAATACAACACCAGAAATTACTTCTCTTTTGAAACGGCAAGGAATATTAACATCATATGAATAAGCGGATGTAATTTACTATATGGCTTTAGATAATGAATATTTGACTGTCCAGGCCAGCAGATACCGAAGCTTCTGTATAACAATACCAGCTCAGCTATGGCAAATAACTTAAAAGGCTCCAATTATTGATAGAATATTGTTACATAAGAATTGTATGATGTATAAACAATAAAAATGAGCGAGCATTCTGGATGCTCCTTGACAACCACCATGCTAAATAAGCACTGGTGAAAATGACTGAAAAAGGGAGTCTAGCGCATTATTCACCTGACCTAAGGACCATTGGGATTCGACCTGTTTTGTAAACTAAAATTTCACCTTTTTGTCACCATTTTTGGAGCAATGATTTAATTGAATCATGATGAGAAAGAGTAATTAAATATTAGTGACC
The DNA here is from genome assembly GCF_036898095.1 of Palaemon carinicauda. Classification (NCBI taxonomy): domain Eukaryota; kingdom Metazoa; phylum Arthropoda; class Malacostraca; order Decapoda; family Palaemonidae; genus Palaemon; species Palaemon carinicauda. Next base: position 76,080,708 of record NC_090741.1, on the reverse strand, counting down.
CAGGCGCATAAAATAATGCAATCCTTGTTTTTTTCCGGGAATGCTCTCCTGATGATGCCGAAAACTTAATTAGTGACCTTGAATGTTCCTTTTGTGAATGTATGTTTTATTTATTTTTATTTTTTATTTTTATTTTTTTAATATCTATGATAAAGATATGGTATAGTTGATACATATCACACTTATCCAAATTATTTTACGACTTTCGTAAAGTTAGCGTTAGTGGATTTTTTTTCTTTTTGAGTAGATTAAATACGTAGAGGTACTAATAATTACTGCTTTAAAACTGATGTTTCGTAGGAATCGAACGAATAATTAATCAAATGGCAATCCCTTTAGCGTTGCAACTAATGGGTTATATGCAACACGAAAAACTCCCATTTTACAATATCATAACGGTGTTCGTATAATGGTGTTCACGCAGAGGAGGGGAACAGGAAAGCCCATAGAATAAAGCTGATGAAATCTGATGCTTAACATAACAAAGAGAGCGACGGCTCTGATGACTTTTGAAGGGATTATCTGTATCATAGAGACATGATCAAAGGGATGAAAAGATTGATACATTGGATGGCAAATAAAAGCTATTTCCAAGAGGGGGGAATGGACAATTTTTGCTTTCGAATGGTTTGCCTTAATGGGGAAAATTCTCTCTCTCTCTCTCTCTCTCTCTCTCTCTCTCTCTCTCTCTCTCTCTCTCTCTCTCTCTCTCTCTCTCCTTTATTCTTCTAGGTTCCTTCCCTTCTCTTCCGCCTTCCGTGCCTCACCGTAATCATCCTCGTTATAACAGCAATTCTAAAAGACTGATGCAATGTCTTCATTTGTTTTCTTTTCTCTATTCTCCAAGTCTGCAATGCCTTATGTGTCTTTCCTTTTCCATGCAATAAGTTCCACTAGTCTCACTCTCAAAGGAATCATATAATGATTTTAACACCTAAGGGGGGGGGAGGGTCTTGTGTTTTGTATTATGAATGTGGTTGGTGATGATAATGAAAGAAGGCGTGAAACTGATAATAAAAAGTAATAATAGAGATGTTTGATGGCGGTAACGACGTGGGTTGAAAGTGTAATTGATGATAGTGGGCTTAATGTATTGTTGATATAGGGATTTATGGTGAATGTGCCAGCTAATTTCTGGTGGGTTAGTGACGGAGCAGATAATTCTCAGACGAGAAGAGGAAGCAAAGCTTGAGAGAACGCATATGAGAATGCGAGATAAAGTGAAGGATGATATGGAGTGAAGATGATGCCATTGATAGAAAGAATTGGAGAGGGCGCATCAAGCAACCGACCCCTTATTGTATGGATAACGGTGAGAA
>NC_090741.1:76066889-76074389 GCF_036898095.1 Palaemon carinicauda | reverse complement strand
CTATGACCAGATTGTGGAATGATCTTCCTAATCAGTCAGTTGAATCGGTGGAACTTCAAAAGTTCAAACGTGCAGATAATTTTTTATGTTGAACATGCTGGCATAAGTCTCTTGATAGTTTATTTATGAAAGATATATTTTAATGGTGGTACTGTTCTTGAAATATTTTATATTAATTATTTCTCTTGTAGTTTGTATATTTTCTTATTTCCTTACCCCACAGGGCTATTTTTCGTTGTTGAAGCCCATGGGCTTATAGCATCCTGTTTTTCCAACTAGGGTATTAGCTTAGCTATATATATATATATATATATATATATATATATATATATATATATATATATATATATATATATATATATATATATATATATACATATATATAAACGAGAGAGAGAGAGAGAGAGAGAGAGAGAGAGAGAGAGAGAGAGAGAGAGAGAGAGAGAGAGAGAGAGAGAGAGAGAGAATATTTTTCGTTTGAAAGAAGCTGTTCATGTACGTGGTATAGGTTATTTTTAAATTTATTGTATATTATTATTATTAATACTTGCTAAGCTACCACCATATGGGAAAAGCAGAATGCTACAAAGCCTAGGGCGGCAATAAGGAGAATATCTTAATTTAGCCCTTTTAATTTGTATGTGTATCAAGAAAGTTATTCATTTAATTGACCTTCGTTTTCGATTCTATTTAACGAAAGCTTCGCTTAAATGGGTAAAAATGTTATACATATTGCGTATCTTTGACATAATGGATACTGTATAAATATGTACGCAAATTTGCTAATATGTTTAAGCATTCCAGATGATAAGCTGTATTTTTAATTGGCATACCATTAGATAATATGGAATGTTTTCAATGTTCTTTTATTACCGTAAACGCGAGGAGTGTTTGTTGAAGTTTATAAAAGGAATATCGAGAGTAAAAGGTATTTGAAAAAGCGTAATTAGAAGGCTTGATTAAACTTCCAGAGTCAGTTCATTTCATCCGAAAATAAATGACAGAAACAGGCCCGTTGATCGAGCTGTTAAAAGCCGCTGGAATTATTCAGCGTGGAATTAGTGGAATTTTGCACAAGAGTTTCGGAAACCAATTTACTCGTTTGCTTCTGGCCTCGCCCAGGAGAGTGGAATGTATTCATTCATTAATTGAACTATTTATTGATTCTTTTGTATCATTGCATTTAATTATAAAAAAAAAAATTAAAAGATGTCATGTCTTTAAAGATAAGATTTCATCTTGTTTTCTACTTGAATTTCCTTTTCTTGTTATTATTATTTTTATTATTATTAAAAACTTATGGCCTTTGCTTATTATTATACTCGTGATTAAGGTCATTTAAGTTTAAAAAGTCTTCAGAGAGGAATGTGGTAAAGACAAAATGGTATTGAATGTAGGTATTTAGAGAAGAAAATAGATTAAAATTACGCCTAATTATTATTATTATTATTATTATTATTATTATCATTATTATTATTATTATTATTATTATTATTATTACTAGCCAAGCTACAATCCTTGTTGGAAAAGCAAGGTGCTATAAGGCCCAGAGCTCCAATAGGGAAAAATAGCCCAGCGAGGAAAGGAAATAAGATAATAAATAAATGATGAGAGCAAATTAACAATAAATCATTCTAAAAGCAGTAACAACGTCAAAACAGATATGTCATATGTAAACTATAAAAAGACTTATATCAGCATGTTTAACATAAAAACATTTGCTGCAACTTTGAACCTATGACGTTCTACTGATTCGACTATCTGATTAGGAAGATCATTCCACAACTTGGTCACAGCTGGAATAAAACTTTTAGAAGATTATTATCTAGATCTGGAATAAGAAATTTAATAGAGAGCAAGTTTCTGTCCAACAAATTAAGATGAGAATCAGCAGCTGAAGACCAGACAGGAGAACAATACTCGAAACAAGGTAGCACTCATGCACTGAATTTATGTAACCCTTTGATGCAAGCTACAAAACTTCTCAACAGATGTCGACACTAACTCAAGTCTCGTTTTGAAGTAACTTTGGAAAGAAAAAATTAAGTTTACTAAAGTTGATCTTTCTTGTATTTCTATGAAGAATTTATCATTACTGTTTCTTGAAAACAGTTCGAGATATAAATGTGTTTTGTACTAAATTTTCTTGAATGTTATCAAATTAAAAGATTTTAAATGAAAATATAGCCTATAAGTGTTATTCATGTATTTTTTTTTCAGGCAGTTTTATTTTATATTTTAATATAGATTATATTTATTTTAGATATTGAGTTTTCATAATCAACTCTATTATTATTATTATTATTATTATTATTATTATTATTATTATTATTATTATTATTATTATTATTATTGTTATTATTATTATTATTATTATTATTATTATTATTATTATTATTATTACCTAAGCTACAACCGTAGTTGGAAATGTAGGATGCTATAAGCCCAGTGAGGAAAGGAAATAAGTAAATAAACTATATGAGAAGTAATGAATAATTAAAATTGAATATTTGAACTGCAGTAACAGCATTAAAACATCTTCCATATACTAATTTTAAAAAAAACTTGTCAGCCTGTTCAATATAAAAACATTTGCCACAAGTTTGAACTTTTGAAGCACTACTGTAATGATTTATTTTGTAATACTATAGGATAGATTTTAAAGTTATTTTTTTTCTTTAATCTAGAACTACTGTAATAACCGTGTCGTAGAGTCTCCAGATTACAATAATAATGATAATTTATATTATAATTAGTTGGTATTGAAAATGTACCTCCTTACTTCTAAGGCGTAATTTTGGTAATGGTAATCGTTGGATAAAGTTGTAGTAGACATAGGTAACAAGAGCATTCCTTATTAGTTCTTCATACATATACAGTATACACACACAGTATATATATATATATATATATATATATATATATATATATATATATACATATATATATATATATACATATATATATATATATATATATATATATATATATATATATATATATTATATATATAAATATATATATATATATATATGTATATATATATATATATATATATATATATACATATATGTGTGCATATACATATTTAATTTTTTATTTATTTGTTTATGTAGATATGTGTTTATTCTATACCTTATAGATTATACATATGAATGTCTATACAGTATGAATATATACTGTATATACTGTATATATATATATATATATATATATATATATATATATATATATATATATATATATATATATATATAAATATATATATATATATATATATATATATATATATATATATTTACATATTTATATATATATATATATATATATATATATGTGTGTGTGTGTGTGTATGTGTGTGTATGATTGGTCATGTATGGTTATTGACGTATCTTTCTTGTACTTTAACTCTATTATGTCTTTGACTCTGACTTATTAGAAGGAGCTAATCAATATGTTTTTATCACTTTGGATAAATATGTAGGAACGTCAATGAAGAAAATTGATATCCGCGAAAAAAAAAAAAGACTTATACCGCGTGACGTCAGGATAATTGAGCAGCTTAGAAACAGCTTGATATGGGAGAACTTAATGTTGCATTTAATTGTATTCCTGACATGTGTGTTTTTCTCTTTGTTTATATATATATATATATATATATATATATATATATATATATATATATATATATGTATGTATATATATGTATATATATGTGTGTATTTATATATATGCATATATATATATATATATATATATATATATATATATATATATATATATATAATGTTTGTATATGTATTATGTTTGTAACGGTTTACAATATTTCATTGAATATAGGTAAATATGTACCTTTGCATATGCCTTCACGCATATCATATACTGATCACATTGATATTTGTTTATATTATATGTATATATATATATATATATATATATATATATATATATATATATATATATATATATATATATATATATATATGTATATATATAGCTGTACCTGCGTTTACGCATTATTAAGGGTTTACACTGAATTGTTAATACCTTTTATTACTAATTTTGTGAATTTATTGCTTAGGAAAGATCCAACACATTATACTATTGCATGAAATTCTATTCAATAATTGCAATAATGTTGCGGAACGTATTGGAAAAAACTCAACACGATTACAACAATGCAAAGACAATTTAAGATCAATTAACGCCAAGCCAGCAGCCTCTTTCAACACACAGAGTGCAATTATGCCTTGAATTGGAAAAAAAAATGCTATAAGAATTGCACTCCGTAAGAGTATTGCAAAAGGTATTATTTTCGAAGCACTTTCAATCTGGAAAATATGTACAGAACATGTTAACACGTGGTTAGGTATGTACAGATTCCAAAAATTATTAGTAAAAATGGTTTTGAAAATATTCTAAAATTAATTATTTGTTTGGTTTTACCGATTTCCATCATATTATTATTATGGTACTCAACGAAAATATACCATTGCCGCCGTGTCAAAAGGATTAAACAAAAGTACTGTCAATTACCATCGTTCAATTCTTCAATCCGACATGTTAACATGTACACATATGTGCTAACACATACAAACGCGCACACGCATTCATATATATATATATATATATATATATATATATATATATATATATATATATATATATATATATATATATGTGTGTGTGTGTGTGTGTGTGTATGTGGTACTTAGGTATGTTAATTTACATTTATAATAAAAAGATAATGTATTTCAGATATATACACACACATATATATATATATATATATATATATATATATATATATATGTATATATATATATATATATATATATGTATATATATATATATATATATATATATATATATATATATATATATATATATATATATATATATATATATATTATATGAATGTGGTACTCTTGTCATGTAACTTTACGTATATAATGAATAGATAGTATGTTAGTGGTATCCTGGAATCGTAAAAGGCATCTCCCCGGACAAAGCGTACTCCAGATAGTTTACATGATAACAGGACAACTGTACTTACGTTTCACTGAATATCATTTGGGGTCAACACATGTTTTGAGTCACTTATTTCCTTGTTTTTTTTTTTTTCGTGACTTTTCGTCAGGACTACAATCGTTGAGTGATGGAATCACACTTTTAGAATTAAGGCTATTTTCACCACAATAATGGTTATCTTAGTTCGTCAATCCATTGTCTTCGCTTCTTCTCCCTGCTTCTTTTACAATCGCTAGGGACCCACTTTGTTATTGTTAATGTTGAGCTATGGTCTTTCATTCTCAATATATATCCTGCCCTTGTCCACGTTTTTCTTTACATGTTGTTATAATACCCTCTTCTTTAGTTTGCTCTCGTATCTGTGTTGCTGGTTTTCTGTCTCTTAGTGTTATTCCCATCATTATTCGTTCCATAGCTCATTAAGTTGTAACTACTTGAGCGTATGTTCTAAGGTTTTAAGTAAGGATCCAAGTTACTGATACACAAGTTAATACTAGGAGGACCATGTGATTAAATACTTTTCATTCTAGAGAAAGTGGTATTTAACTTTATATATATATATGTATATATATATATATATATATATATATATATATATATATATATATATATATATGTATGTATGTATGTATATATATATATATATATATATATATATATATATGTATGTATATTTATATATATATATATATATATATATATATATACATATATATATATATATATATATATATATATATATATATATATATATATGAATATATATATATATATATATATATATATATATATATATATATATATATATATATATATATTCATTTAATTGTTAATAGTATGCTTATTGCTTTAGTTAAGTTATTGCAATAATTTGTAAGTGCAAGAGATAGCAAATGGAATTGGGAGATTGTGTTCTCTGTGTCACCAGATAGTTTAAAAAAAAAAAAAAACTTGCCTCTTCTTTTCACTCGATTTGCCTTTGCCATATACACGGATATGAATGCTTCTGCTTTTCCTTGTATTTTGTTTTTTATTTTAACATCTCTCTCTCTCTCTCTCTCTCTCTCTCTCTCTCTCTCTCTCTCTCTCTCTCTCTCTCTCTCTCTCTCTCTCTCTCTCTCTCTCTCTCTGCATCACTAAAGCTGATCTCGTTTCCAATGATTTGAAATTTATTTCGTACATTGCAGCTCTTTGCAAGACTCCGCTCTCATAAATTTAAAGAATATGTGAGGTAGTGTCACGGCGCTCCTCAGTGACTGTTATGCCAATACAAGTGACCAGCTGCAAGTTCCAACTGTCTTCAGATGGCCGCCTGCGTTATGTTGTTCAGACGGTTTGCAGATATTTACTTGCTGTATACATGCATTGCAGGCGTCATTTGGATATTGCGTGCATATATACACTCACAGTGTGCATACATACAGAAATTTCAAGGGACGGAAAGTATTATGTTCATACATGAAAATTTATTTCATTATACAGCAGAGTATTGTATATTGTATATAAATTGAATGCATACATTTCGCTCTCCTGATGTAATGAACGCATATACATAACTATATTTGGTGTGGGGGAAGTTTATTACATAGGATATGAACACACATTTATGTATGCATACAATTGCAACTTTATGATTTAGTCAATTAATCTATGTCGATTAGTTTTATTAAATTCTGACATACATATGTAACCTGTTTTTTTTTTTTGTATTTATTCATATAGTGCTGTACTGATGTCATTATGGGAGAAGCTATATTCTTTGGATAATGTTTGAAGTTGTTAGTTGTAAGCTCGTCTCTATCTGAGACAACAATCCACCCCAGTTGACTAACTGGAGGTTATAAATTTCATTGTTCAAGTCGATAAAGGAACCTACATAAATTTTCTCACCTTAACGGGGAATCGAACCCTGACACCAAGGTTCTCGGAAGAGAAACATCTTAGTTATAAACAAAATAAGTGTATTGTCCTCATTTTTAACATGTCATGAGATCATGTTTATGTGTGTGTTTAATGGCTAAATAATTTATCCAAATATATATATTTTTTTTTTTTGGTAGTTCAGTAGGCAGTTGGTATCTTGGGATTATTCTATTAGAATGTGCTTTCATCCTCACGTATATAATTAAGAATGAGTTTCTGTATATATATATATATATATATATATATATATATATATATATATATATATATATATATATATGTATGACTATATATATATATATATATATATATATATATATATATATATATATATACATATATATATATATATATATATATATATATATATATATATATATATATATATATATATATATATATATATATATATAGTCATACCATGGTGAGAGGGTACCCCTTTGAAATACACTCGGAAACCACAATCTCGCACAAATTTCCGAACCAGCTTGATGTAGTTAGGGGATGGGTGGGAAGGGTTGAATCTCTAAATATTTAGCCGCCATT
>NC_090741.1:76049389-76054389 GCF_036898095.1 Palaemon carinicauda | reverse complement strand
TTCCTTTTGTTACGATATGTTTCATCTTCGTCGTTTATCGATAGTTGGGCATGGCAGCAGAACGCTAAGTAATAAATAAATGCTATAAATAAATTGAAAAAATATATAGACAAGTAAATAACTGAATAAATATATGAATAAATGGTATATAATTTTGGTAAGCACATATTTTTTTCATTGTTTATGAATTTTTCACCATCCAACACATTTATGTTTTTCACCTTTAAAGTTTTTAGAAAATTTGTCGATAAAATTTGTCTTATTATTTTCATTATTATTGTTATTTTTATCATTATTAATGATATTCTTATCATTATTATTATTGTTTTTATTATTATTATTATTATTATTATTATTATTATTATTATTATTATTATTATTATTATTATTATTATTATTATTATTATTATCATTATTATTATTATTATTATTATTATTATTATTATTATTATTATTATTTTTATTAAATGCCATTCTGCAACCATAGTTATTAAATCCTTGGGGCCCTTATATTGAAAGGAGCTCCGCATGGAAAAAGAAAGAAAAAAAGCTAGAGAAGTAAAGAATATTCTATGCAAAGTAAAATGAATAAGCAACCCAACTTTGTTCCAAAACTATAGATCTACTTCATCCTTTGGGAAAAACTTGCGACCGACCTGTGGAATCATAACAGCAATAGGTTACAGTATTTCGCCAGAAGTCAACGTGTTAGTAAGAAAATGTTTTAATTAAAGCTATTTTCACCTTTTCAACTGATTTTGAATCAAATGACTTGAGCGGTTATCATGCGAATAAATTGCTTATATTGAATATAATTACTTATTTGTATTTAACTTTTTTTGTATACGAAAGCTCTCTGATATGTGTGAGGGTTAAGAATCAATTATTATTTTCAATATATTTAAAGAAGGAAAGGAATATATAAGATGAATAAGATAGTAGTAATTAATTGGTCATTAGGCCTAAATATTCCGAAATACAGTAGTCTTTATTGACGAGAAATTAATAAATTTTAAGCCTTTATTGGATTTACTCGTAATCCCTCTTACAGATTGCATACATAATTTGCGGAATTGCGAAATTATTTTTTTTTTCATCGTAACTCCTTAAAAAAAAAAAAAAAAGTTACTTGTATTTTCGTCCAATTTGCAAAAGACTGAAATGCTGTGGAAGTATTATGAAATGGTATAATTATATTGAATGTTTTCGATAATAGCGATAATGCATATTCTCTATATGCAGCTCTTCAGTAAATAGTTTTGATAAATGACTCCTTTTTGTGAAAGATTACGCAAAATGTCATTTGCACAAAACAGGACCAAAGAAATAGATTGTTAATTTACTTCTTTTAATTATCTAAGAATTTCAAATATTCCAAATCTTTATACCAACTAATTCCCTATTTTAAAGTCTCGAAACGAAAAATTGATTGAGATTTTAATTATTGAAAAAAGAGTTAAGTAAACGTGCACACATCCTGATAAAAATATCATTTTGTTTACTAACAGTGTAAACAACACGACGACAAATTTAAAGATATTCCCAAATGTACCTCGAAATTGGATTCAAAACTTGTAAGAGAAGTGAATTAAATTGTTATATTTATTTGTTTACTGACAGGGTAAAGATATCAATTCCAAATTTAAAGGTATTCCAAAATGTACTTCTAAATTGCACCCACAATATGTACTATTACCTCATCAAATGAACGAATGTAGTTTTGTTTACAATGCTTTATGGCAAAATTTGACTCTACGAATTCTAAAACTGGATCCTTTCATGTTGTTTACTTTCGTTCTTAACTGGATGCATAAGGGTAAAAAAGAAGCCACAGGAAGAAGAGCTGTAAATCTCATGTTGTAAATGGGATTTAGGATAAGGGAACGGAAGGGAAAAAAGGGGGATATTGATTAAAGGAAGAACATTAAAAGAATATAGCAATTAGTGATGAAGGTGTTCACGCTGAGTAGCAACAGAGGCAGCTTGAAATGAAGATCATAGTAGAAAGGATATTCCACGAAATGTCCAAGAAGTAACAATTTGGGGAGAGTTAATTAGTGGATCGACAGTTGCTGCATTAAATAAGGACTGAAGGAAATTGAATTAGATTTCATTTGGCCCGTGAAGGCCAAATTAGATACAGCCTTTAACCGGGAGATGAGCTTTGCTGTGTATATATACCGTACTCGATCAGTGTTTGATTCTAATTTTCCACCATCAGCTTAAACATCAGTGGCATTACTAGCCAAAAGGCGAATGAAGAAACCTTGTAACGAGGGACAAAATGATAGTCTGTTAGCATTGATGATTTTCAGATAAATAGTATTTGTTAAGTAAATAATTTTAAGTGATTATTGAATATGTATATGACACATAAGAAACAATTTACATAAATCACCTTTCGTGAAAAATATCGCTTCATAAACAGAAAATATGAAATGCAGTACTAATTCTTTAGTGATAAAATTACTCTTAAATCTCATATGGCAATGAATACCATTTTATTAAAAAAAAAAAAAGAAATATATTTTTGACGAAAGGTTACATGATCTTTTAAACCATTAAAATTAGAAAATTATTCCTCATACCAAAACCAAACATGGTCTTGGTCATCTATGCAAAATCATGTGCGGCTTTTCATCGTTGTTTGTACGACCATGACTATTATTTCTCTTGAGATTCGAAGATTATGATTTACCTGAAATGAGTATAACGTGAACTAGCAGGTACACAAATACAAGGGCTATGCAAATGTTCACGACTTGATTTTTAGAGGAAGAATCGCCTAGCTAGACTGTATTGGTTGAGAGAAACATATTTTGGTCCTATTTACTCACAAAATTATAATGTTTCCGGAATTCCGAGTAGATGAGAGTTTTCGTTTCAATATTGTTTTTTTTATAATATTTGCTACAAACTACATACCAATTAATGGTATTGGTCGAATGCGTGGCATTAAGGTTAGAAATAAATATTCTACGGTCTGTCACAGAGTAACCGAATCCTGACTCTAGTCTCGTAAAGAGGAAATGCAATTTAATCATTGATGTAAGAAAAATAATTTTCCTTTTTTTATATGTAGTTTGATTACAAAACCATCATCATACAAATTTATCTCTTGTGTTCAAGAGGTTATTTTTGGAAGAAATGTATTTTTTTTCCGAGTATGCGGAATAAAAATATATTTTTTGTGGCGAAGTCTGGTAAAATTAATGTCTTTTATATAATCGACCACTATGAGGTGTAATAAATCTTACACGATTAATGGAAATAAGGAATTTTATTTTTGTAGCTAATTAAAAAATCACCAAGATGTTTTTCAGATAAATGGCCCAATTAAACAAAAAGTTTTACTTAATTTTGCACACTATTTTCTTAATTGAAACGTATTTTCCGAGGACAAAATAAGCTTTCGTACCCTGAGGCGAAATGCGATTTAGTTAACGTTGCTCGAAACAAGACCAATGTTGATTTGTTTTGGTGAAACAAATAAACGATGTACTCGAAGTTTTCCTCTGTTTGAACTCTTTAAATGGTCTCGCTACTTTTTCGGTTTTCGTTTTTGGAGAAATTCCTCGTAGTTAGAACAAAGGATTCATTGAGTATAATTTCGAAATTTGTTCCTGTTTATAGTTTTGTGTTGAACATAATTATCTTTTTAGGGGATCTTAAATATAAATCACTAGCTGTATGTATGTATGTTTGTATGATTTTGAATACAACCTTTTCTGAAGCTACTTTATCCAAATCAAAGTACCTAAAGAGCTGTTAATGCTAAATTATTATTATTATTATTATTATTATTATTATTATTATTATTATTATTATTATTATTATTATTATTATTATTATTATTATTATTATTATTAGCTAAGCTACAACCCTAGTTGGAAAAGTAGGATGTTGTAAGCCCCAGGGCTCCAATAGGGAAAAGTAGCCCAGTGAGGAAACAAAGCGAGGAAATAAACTACATGACAAATAATGAATAATTGATATAAAATATATGAAGATCAGCAACACCTTTAAAATAGATCTGTCATATATAAACTATGAAGATACTTGAATCAATCTATTCAACATGTGTTAGTAATGCAAGGATGTCACAAGTATGAATGTAGATAATGACTGTTTTTTCTGACATAGTGTTTTATTCAGGATTTATTTGCGATGGGACTCAATTTGCAGCATCCTTATCTTTGACTATAGAATTCTAGGCTCGATATCAGATGCGAGGTGATGATGTCCGTGGGATGTTTAAATCATCGGTCTTCATAAGAGGTGTTGGAACAAGAAAACCTATGATAAGTATTCTATTAGTAGAAATAACTAGACTAAAGAAGAAATTGGTCTTTCAAGCTAATTTGAAAAATTTTCATCTTTTCTAATACCTGTTTTACATATCAGTACTTCAAAGTAGATAAGTATGAGACATAATTGATGGCAATAATATACACTAATAACATAAACCTTATTAGCATATCGGGAAGTTTGATATTGGCCTTAGACATGTCTGTATTCCTTACTGGGGTTTGGCCAGTTTTCATCACCATGCTAGCCACGGGGGATTGGTGATGATGGGAGACTTTAGTCGGATCGCTCCCAGCAAACCAATCTAGTATGATCATGGCGGTACACAAAGCCTCGCATTACGTTTAGGTATTGCGATTCAAATAATTATTAACATGAAGGCCCAAGTTCATTTTTCCCTCTGACACAGGAAATTTTTTTCCGAAATGAAATGTCGCTTTTGATGAGACTTTCATATATTAGAAGTTTAAGGAGGAGACTAGTCAGTGAATAATGTTTCTTGTATGACCTGTAAACGAAGTAATGCATCTATGATAATTTATGTAAGAATGAAGACGATTATTCTTCTTTCACAAATTTCGAGCTTCTGTAAGATGAGGGAATGAACTTAATTTGATTAATGATTAAAATCTTATGTTGCAGAATGACATGAATATTTGAATGATTAGTTTTTTAACTGAAAGATAAATGAT
>NC_090741.1:76031889-76041889 GCF_036898095.1 Palaemon carinicauda | reverse complement strand
ACTGAGAGGCTAGAAGTATAGAAAAAAAAACAGCCCCACATGTTGAACTAGAAAAATTAGAAGAAAAAAGTCAGCCACACTTGCTGAAGAACTAGAAAAATAGAAAAAATACAACCCCTCTTATTGGGGCCTGATAAAAGCTAAAAAAATATCAGCCCCACTTGCTGAAGGACTAAAATATAGAAAACAAAATCTGCCCCTCTAGCTGAATAACTAGAAAAATAGAGCAAAAAAATCATACCCACTTGCTGAAGGGATAGAAAAATTGGAAAAAAAAATCAGTCCCACTTGCTGAAGGCCTAGATAAAAAGGAAAAAAAAAAGAAAAAAAAAAGGTGCCACTTACTGAAGGGATTGCACAATAGAAAAAAAAGCCGCACTTGCTTAGATAATTGAAAGAAAACAGCCTCACTTATTGAAGGACTGAAAAAATCTAAAAATGATATCTACCCAACTTGGTGAAGGGCTAGAATATGGAAAAAAAATCTACTCCACCTGCTAAACAACTAGAAAAATAGAAAAAAAAATCAGCCACAACTTTAGTTTCTGTACTGCTGGTGAAACAAATTAACATCCATCAAGACCCATATGTATATTAGTGCGGTTGGGGTTAGTTCAGAAAACTTTCAGAGGTGAAGACATTAAAGTTTTATGGATTATATACCTAGCCGTGGATCGATTATTGTTGATTGCAACTAAGTGAGAGAGAGAGAGAGAGAGAGAGAGAGAGAGAGCGAGAGAGAGAGAGAGAGAGAGAGAGAGAGAGAGAGAGAGAGAGAGAGAGAGAGAGAGAGAGAGAGAGAGAGAATAATTGCAGTGGTGGTGGTAATAATTATCAATTAATCAAGGGTATGGCAAATTATACCAACATCATACCAAAATTATAATTGTACATTAAAAAACATGTTAATTAAGAATAGTTCTGGAAATGATAATAATGTAATATATAGCATTCCTTGTTCAGATTGTAACCTATTTTATGTTGGCCAAACATCAAAAAGTATACCAGTCAGATTAAAACAGCATCAGGTGGCCGTCTCCAGGGGTTCTCTTAATAATGCCTTGGCCTCCCACTGGTTAGGGTCAAGTCACAGAATTGGTTGGTCATAGACGGAAAAAGTAATCCATGTAAATGACTATTTCCAAAGGAATATTGTTGAATAATTTTTAATCTCCTGTACTCAAGGTAGAAATTTGAATCTAAGCCCAGGTCTGTTTTCTGTTAATCCAGTATTATCCTTTTATCTAAAATCTGACTTCTCCGGAATTATTAAGAAACTGACAGCTGTTGGATCCCTTTCTCCAGTATAAATACGATGTCTTTGTATATGTATTCTCATTGCTGAGTTTGATAATGTCCTGAGTGGATGAAAGTACTAACTCCAATCAAGTCTTTTTCATATTTCCTTTCGTGGCTATAATACATTTTATATTCATCACGTGTCTGCTTTCGTGATTTCTACACACACACACACACACACACACACACACATATATAAATATATATATATATATATATATATATATATATATATATATATATATATATATATATATATATATATATATATATATATATATATATATATATATACAGCCAGACACTTGCTCTTTATTATATAAGGGAGAAGGGTATACACATACATTCAAAATCTACAGTAAAATTGGAAAAGGGCGAGACATGTGTACCAACTGTGTGTCACAAGATCGTACATAATTAATTTTGTATATATTATGCTTGTATCTTCGCTCTTCCTTCGCACTAAAAAGAACCAGAATAAACATGTCTGCATTTCTCTTATGTAACATTGTCTGTTTCTTGAACATGTAATATCCTGTTACACCCACCCCCCTCGCCCCTCCATCGTTGGTACTATGGCGGATTCTACAGAAGTTGGCACTGCAGCTGCTCCATTGAAACTTTCATCGTTCGCCAGCGGAGAGGCATTTCCTCGGTTTCAGCGCGCAGAAGTGCAGTTTCGCATCAAGGGCGTGACTCGCTAAACCACCAAAGCAGATTATGTTCTCGCGGCGATACCCGAGGACACCTTCCCGGAAATATCCGACTGGCTTTGTGAACAAGGAGACACCCCAATAGCGTATGACGCCCTCAAAACATACCTTCTGCAGCAGTACTCGCCGTCGCCAGCCGCCCGTATAGCAAAGCTTTTTCAGCTCTCGCAACAACCGTTGGGGGACCAAAGGGCTTCGCTTGCCCTCAGGGAAATGACCAGTATCGCTCGCCTTCAACCTGCTGCAGACGGCTCTTCTCGTGAGGTGAACCTACTTCGTGCCCTTTGGATACGCCGTTTACCCGGACCTATACGCACTGCCATACCCGATGTCGATAATTTACCCATAAAGGACTTGATGACCAAAGCCGACGCCCTTATGGACAGCCACTTCCAGACCTCCATCAACGCCTCCACCCCTGACGAAGAGGATGCCTATTCAACGTCAACCGAAGCTGACATGAAGGCCGTAGGACATACACGCCTACCCCGTGACGTGCCAAAGCAGCGACAAAGCCGCCCACCACCCACCAATCGCTCACGCCCCAACAAACGACTTCTACAGCCACTTACTACCTCCCATCTGCCGCAGTTTTGCTACTACCACTTCAGATTCGGGGCAACCGCGAAGAAATGTGCCGAGGATTGTCAGTGGCCAAAAAACGTGTAACTAGGCCATCGCTCATGGCGGTGGCCTCCAGTGTTTCTAATCTTTTCTTTTACATGATGCAGGAACGGGCGTGCAATTTTTGGTAGACACGGGTGCTTGTCGTTCTCTTTTCCCATGGAAACTCTTCAAGACACGACGTAGTCTGTCTACATCTGCCGACGTCCGCTTGGTAGCTGCCAAGGGATCTGTGATACCCACCTAGGGTTACGAGAACCTCACATTATCGTTCAGAAATGGTAAATTCAATTGGAAGTTTCTTGTTGCTGAATTACATTGCCAATCCTCGGTGCGGATTTCCTCTCTCATTTCCACCTTCTGGTCGATGTCGCCCACTGACGATTGGTCAACGCAGACTCGTACTTGTCGACACCTCTTCAACCCGCCCCCTCTAACCTCACTCTCTTCACATTAGAGCGCCCACGGATGCCTACGCCCACCTCCTCATGTCGTACCCGTAAGTTTTCCGTCCAGAACTTCGCCAAACGCCCACGGTTCCTGCCAAGCACGGTATTTATCACCATATCAAGACGAAAGGACCCCCAGTCTTTGCAAAATTCGGACGTCTGGCACTGGAACGATTGGCAGCCGTCAAACGGACATTCGCCGAAATGGAGGAAATGGGCCTTTGCCAAAAGGCCTCCAGCCAATGGTCGTCACCCTTACACATCGTTCTGAAGAAAGACGGCTCCCTCCGTTCGTGAGGGGATTACAAGCGCCTGAACA
Source organism: Palaemon carinicauda (assembly GCF_036898095.1). Taxonomy (NCBI): domain Eukaryota; kingdom Metazoa; phylum Arthropoda; class Malacostraca; order Decapoda; family Palaemonidae; genus Palaemon; species Palaemon carinicauda. The sequence goes on along the minus strand of NC_090741.1, from coordinate 76,038,485 downwards.
TGCAAATAGAACCGGATCACTACCCCTTCCCAAACATCGCTGACGTGACCTCCTACTTGCACAAAGCAAAGGTTTTCTCTACACTCGACCTCCTGAAGGGGTATTATCAGGTGCCTATGAACCCATATGACATCCCCAAGACTGCCATTACCACTGCGTTTGGTACATACACCTTCAATTACTCCTGTTTTGGCCTTCGTAATGCTGGGCCCACGTTTCAACATCTCATGGATGGCATCTTAGGGGACCTCCCTTTATGTGTATGTTATGTGGACGACATACTTGTATTCTCTTCCTCAAAAGAGGAACACATCTGTCACCTGCGTATCGTGCTCGACAGCCTGCAACAAAACGGCATTGTAGTCCGGTACGACAAGTGTACCTTTGGTGCCAATGAAGTATCGTTTTTAGGGCACCACATCACTCCTGAAAGAGTCCATCCCCTCCCTGAGAAGGTAGCAGCCGTTCAGAACTTCCCCGCGCCCTCGACTGTCAAAGCTCTTCAGGAATTCTTGGGCATGATCAACTATAATCACCGTTTTCTGCCACCCATTGCCGCCAATCTTGCTTCCCTGTACGCCTCCCTCAAGGACAAGACAAAGGACCTGAAGTGGGGTCCCCTTCAAGAAGCAGCCTTCTGCAATGCAAAGAAGGCCCTATCAACTGCTGCGGTTCTCACTTTTCCTATCCCACATGCCCCTCTCCTTCTCTCCACCAATGCCAGTGACATCGCTATTGGTGCAGTACTCGAGCAGGGGGTCAACGGCTCGAGACCCATATCCCTTCTTCAGCAGGAAACTGTCCAAGGCAGAATCGGGTTATTCTACCTTCTATCGAGAATTGCTGGCGGTGCACTTGGCTGTCCGTCACTTTCGCCATTTTTTAGAAGGTACTCCCTTCGTCATTCACACAGACCACATGCCTCTGGAGCACGCCTTTACTCGACAGTCTGATGCCTGGTCCGCCCGGCAACGCTGACATCTCTCTGCCGTGGCTGAATACAATTGTACCCTTCAATACGTTCCTGGGAAAATGAATCCCGTTGTCGATGCCCTGTCAAGAAACACGTTGGCTGCCATTCAACTGGGATTGGATTACAACGCCCTGGCTGAAGCCCAATGACAGGATCCAGAGTATCAAGCATGTAGGACATCCTGCACGTACCTCCGTTTGGAAGACTTCCCCCTCAAAGACTCTAACACCACCCTCCTCTTTGACGTCAGTACTGGTAGACCGCGACCTTGGATTCCTGCTCCCATGCGCCGGCAGGTGTTTGATTTCATTCACGGCTTTTCACAACCCTCGTGCCATTCTACTGCACAGCTGCTGAAGGCAAAGTTCATTTGGCACGGCATTTCTAAGGATGCTAAGGATTGAGTCAGCGCCTGCACTTCTTGCCAAACTTCCATAGTACATCGACAGACAGATTCAGGAGTGGGCACCTTTCCTTAACCTCAGCGTCGTTTCGCACACATTCACGTCGACGTTGTAGGCCCCCTACCCACATCACAAGGACATCATTACCTGTTTACCATCATCGACCGCTCCACTCGTTGGCCTGAAGCCATTCCCATGGAAACTGTAACATCCACCTCATGTATATCTGACTTACTCTCCGGATGGATTGCAATATGTGGTATCCCTGAGCATATTACTTCCGACAGGGGAACCACTTTCACCTCTCAATTGTGGACATCATTAGCGAATCTCCTGGGCATCACCCTACTTCAGACAACGGCCTACAACCCCGCTGCCAATGGAACAGTTGAACGTTTTTATCGCACCCTCAAAGCAGCTTTGATGTCCCGCTGCAAGGATTCCAACTAGTTTACTCAGCTTCCCTGGGTCCTCCTGGGACTAAGGACCACTCCTAAAGACGCCCTCGACGTCTCGGCAGCTGAAATGGTGTATGGCGGCCTGTTGGTCGTCCCTGCCTAATTTTTTCCTTCTACAACCTCTTACGATGTTCTCCAGCGCATACGTCACATCGTGGAAAAATTTACTCCATGCCGCTAGACTTACAAGCCCCCAGCAAAGCATCACATACCAACAGACTTGCACTCTGCAACGCGCTTCTTCCTGCGCAAAGACACTAGCAAGCCACTGCTAACGCCCCCTTACACGGGCCCTACTAAACATTCGTGGCAAAGAAGACTGGGTCTCCATTGATCGTCTAAAACCTGCCTATCTTCTGCCAGATGACCCGCCTACAGTTCGCCTCTCTAGATCAGGGCGCCCTATTTAACATGTACTGTATGTCATTTTTAGGGGGGGAGCCTTGTACCAACCGTGTGTCACACGATCGTACATAATTCATTTTGTATATATTATGCTTGTATCTTCGCTCTTCCCTCGCACTAAAAAGAACCAGAATAAATATGCCTGCGTTTCTCCTATGTAACATTGTCTGTTTCTCGAACATGTAATTTCCTGTTGCCTTGAGGTTTTGTATATAAAGGAGAGTGTTCTATAATAAATTAACTCAATTGCTTTCATACTGCCTTTGGGTTCACAGCCTTCTCTCGGCCCATCACACATGTCTCCGCAACCCGTCAAGAATGACGGAAATATAACAAGGTTGAGATGGAAGTTCCGATCCCAACGAGTTTTTGTATCGCATCAAAACTCTGACCAAGATACGTTTATCAGCGAGCCTTTTTAAGGGCCTTTGGTTAGAGATTGGTCCTAGACAGAACGACAATAGATAATGCAGTCCATTGATATTGAGTGCCATTGCTTCACATACAAAGTATGTTTAAAGGTTCACAGTCGTTTAGTTTATTACTAGTTATTTATTTATGCAACCCCTTTAAAAAAAATACATATTGCGGCTAAGCTGATGTTTTATCATTTATACTTAATATGATACGGTATGTGAAAAGAAATAAAAATGTCTGCCCACTGAAAAAACGTCCAATTCCAACCAGATTATTTCCTGATTTATAAATTTTAATTACTAGCAAAATGTTTATGCGTCACTGCTCGCGAGCAAACAAGATCAATGTTTAATAAAAAGTCAAATGCCTTTTCGCTTAAAATTTTTATCGTAAATATTCAAAGGTTGAAAGGATATATAGAAAGAAGTATAAATCTGAGATATTTTGTTATTTACTTGTAAGGGGGACCTCGAACTTGCATTGGATCCAATGAAGTAGAAGGAATGGAGTCGAATATAAGAGTCAGGAACAAGCTTTTTATATAAACTTAAAAGGCACACTAGATTCAGAGACATAGATCTGTCCAAAGAACAAGCTGTAATTTTCCCCCTGAGCAAGGAAACGTATTCGGAGCCCCTAAAACTAGGCAACAGAAATAGATAATGTCATAAAACCACAGGGTGTTAGCAGCTGGGTTTAGTCAGCTGTTTGTAACCTTAATCCTGATTAGTGACCAATCTCCATATTTCCTTTCTTCACTGGGCTATTTTCCCCTTGGAGCCCTTGGGCTTATAGGATCCTGCTTTTTCAATAAGGATTGTTTCTTAGCTACTAATACTACTACTACTACAACTACTACTACTACTACTACTACTACTACTAGTAGTAGTAGTAATAATAATAATAATAATAATAATAATAATAATACGAATAACTAGGAAAGCAATCAGAGTGCAAACCTCCGCTGCAGCAGCTTATTGCTCGAAACCAATTTTCCTTTCCCAGAATGAGGCGTATTTGAAGTCTGTGTGACAACCATGTACGAACTTGGGTTAAAGGTTAGAGTTAATTAGATTGACCTTTTGCTCGACCTTCACCTTTGACCTAGGACATTCAAAATTGAATCACTTCCACGTCTGAACATAACAATTAATCCCTGAAAATTTCAGTACTCTATGAGTACAATTGTTGCCGGGAAGTTGTTCATAAACATGAAAACGAATAAACAAACAAAGGGGCGAAAACACGAAGTAATAATAATAATAATAATAATAATAATAATAATAATAATAATAATAATAATAATAATAATAATAATAATAATAATAATAACAATAATAATAATTTATTATTTTTTTTATATCCCTATGGAAGAGTTGATATTTTTATATCTTGCATTTTCTGTTTTTAAACAACATGATAAGTGAGGTTTACAGAGGCTCGTGCATGTCCTACAGTAACAAAGTTACCCTTCCCCCTTTACTAATTTTATGGGTGTGAATTGATACCCAACATGATTCTAACTACATACGTATATAACTCTCAATAAGATATTGCATTCATAGAAATGATAGATAGGGCAGGATTGATTGAATCCTAGAAGTTACTATGTAACATTAGATTCAGTATTACAATCTAGGGAAAAGCTGCATAAAGTCTTTTAAACGGTCACATGAGTCAGAATTGTTTGTAGGACATTCGGTACGAATGTGATATCGCTAATCTGCTTAATACTGTTGTACATGTTTCAGAAAAAGAGAGATAATTATATTTATCTTTTTATTTTTGCGAATTGCTCCATAATACAGAATATAATTTTAGGCACATAAAATTTTATGATTTTTTATGGAAACAAGAACCCGCATTTTCCCGATGTTCAGTGAACGCTTCTTAATCCAGCTCACAAATTGTTTGTGAGCTGTAGATAGTCGAAGGATTGACATTAACAAATCCCCCCAAAAATACAGCCACCGGGAACTTCATCTCTGCAATCACAATTGTTTTCCTATGTTTTTCAAAAATTTTTAATCATATTTTGCTTTGTGGAGTCAAACGAAGCCGAGTTTACTTAGTTACAATTCACATTTGAAGCTGTAAGTGCAACTCCCATCTCTAGCCCTAAGCTGTTTTCTTTTTGTTTCTGATAAATCTCTTAATACTCTTTTCACGTTATTTCTTCGGCTTTCTCCATTACTGCTGTTATGACACCTTTTCCTTTTGCTTACCTCCATCTAATTCTCAGTTCACTTTTACTTATTCATGCGTCCATATGGCGATACCTGTTAAACCATACAAGACCCTGTTTCAGCCCGAATTGAGCTCAAAGGAACACGATAAATGGCCGCAGCTTTGGGTTGCTTTGATATGAGGACGCTCGATGCAGTATATCATAAACCTTACAATATTTACATTTAGAATATTCATGAGAAAGGAAATTTGGTCTTCGTCCAAATGTTTGTACACAAATTTTGTTGACGTTTCAGAAATGACACAAGTAACCGTTCCCGAGAATCTGGGATTAAATGAATGTGAAAGAAGTCAGTGGGGATTGTATTCACTTGTTTACTTTTGGAATTAGGTATCACGTATAGCCATTTGTCTTTCTTAAATTTAAAATGTTTCCAGTTTACGTTGGATTATAGACAATTTAGCCGCCCTCTGGTTATCTGTCACACGGAAGAGGCTTACCAAATGTTTATGAGGCGAAGTAGAAAGAGCGAAAGTTCCAACAACTAATTAAAGATCTTAACCAATGTGTATGCGTGTGTGCGTGTGTGTGTGCATAATATACGTAAAAGCCCCACCTTACCACGACTACCAAATTCACCGCTTACGTCAACTGGGGCATAAAGGATTTCCAGAAACACACCCAACCGTTTCCTCTTTATTATGCCAGTTAAGGGGTTCTGCTATCAATACTGTTACGAGACCACATATATACACTAACACATAGTGAGAGAGAGAGAGAGAGAGAGAGAGAGAGAGAGAGAGAGAGAGAGAGAGAGAGAGAGAGAGAGAGAGAGAGAGAGAGAGAATTTCAAAGTATAAGGGCAAATTCAATTTCAAAGAAAAGTATATTTACGTCAATTATTCTTTAATTGCAAAAAAAATTCTCCTTGGTAGATATGATCAGGAGTTTCTTGAGCCTAGCGGATGCTTTTACGTTTGGCTTAAGAGAGAGGTCTTTTCTGTTTCTTTGTTTTCCAGATAACAGAACACAACCCTTTACAACTCTTAAGGGTCAGATTTATTGTTGGCTAAGTCCTTGGAGCTAAAATTCCCTCTTTTTTACTAATTTACTGTGACCCTAATGTCCAGTTGAACACAGGAGTCCCTGGCATACCTCGCTCTGAGGAAGTGCACCCTATATCACCCTTACTGCATGGTGAGTTCCTGTCTGTAGTCCCGCCTCCACCCATGCCATCTTTTTCTATGCTAGCTCTTTAGTAACTCGCCCTGCAGTAAGGATATGACAGGGTACAATTTTTCGTAGAGAGGTGTACCAGCAATTCGTCTTGATAGTTTTCGCTTAACAAAATGCCTGAAAATGCAAATTGCGATAGTGAAAACACGAAACATTTAAGAAACTTGGATACCAGATTTGGATTTGTTAGAGCAATTGGATATATTGGAGAAATCTCGAGCTAAAAAGATTATATTGAAAACAATTTTCAATCACTAGAGGAAGAAAGTATATAAAGATTTCTGGCGTAAATTCAATAACTTTACCTGTTTCTTATTTTAAAAAACAGAAGGGGCAGCATCCTTTAATACCATTAAACGAGCAACAAGCATCAACCTTGTGATCTAGAGAGTCATCACACTGCAAAACAATAACTCTTTGAATGAAAATGCAATCCGTTAATAAAGTACTGTCAAAGTCATCACCAACACCCACCAAAAATACTTACATGAAATTCCAGAAGCATTAGCATTCAA
>NC_090741.1:76021889-76024389 GCF_036898095.1 Palaemon carinicauda | reverse complement strand
TTTCCTCTTAATCTTCCACCAGTCGTGTGTACTAAGAGACGTAATTCACCTTTCGCAATATCCAGATATATTTTCCTTCTTGGATGCAATGACACAAACAATAAAAATCCTGATCTAAATTTATGAAATCAGAGAAAGAACAATTATCATGTGTACCTGCGTTAACAGAATGGAAGCAACTTCCATTCATCACGACCTGGACTCATGGAAGCTGTTTTATGCTTGCTTTAGATAAATGTGTTTAATAAACATGAATTTCCTCACAAAATCTGGTGGGCTTTTATCTAACTTTGGCTTCATATGATAAGGCATACGAAAAAGGCTTTCTCGCTGGAGCTATAACTCTTAATTGCCTCCGAATGATTTTGCAGAATATTATAACCAAGTTTACTAACGAAACCATAAATACCCTTTTTCCTATCAATGACATTAGAACCCAATCTATATACATACACACAACGACACCTACACCTACATACACACTCACACACACACACAAACACACACACACACACACACACATATATATATATATATATATATATATATATATATATAGATAGATAGATAGATAGATATATATATATATATATATATATATATATATATATATATATATATATATATATATATATATATATATATATATATATCTATATCTATATATATATAAATAATATCATTACTTCTTCACGCTACTCCGAACACCTTCCGTTACAAGACGATTAGTGCATCTAATCATACGTTATGCAGACCTGTCTATCCTTCCCATTGACTTCACTATCTATCATTGCATGCAATTGCTTTTGGGTCTCCTGGCTCAGGTGCTGCAAGGCAGAAGCATTCTGACTGCATCATGTCATTTGCATTGAAAGGTGAATCTTGCACGTTTGCTCAAAGGCATCTCTCGGAATTCACTGCGATCAGTAATATGCTTACAGGATTCTGTAAGATGAGTAGATAATACTACCACATAAGTATTTTTGCATTGAAGCGTTTTATAACATCCAATTAAGTTTATAGTTCCCTTAAATCACCTACATAAAAGGTTGAAGTATAAATTAATTTTTCCATGATTTTTATAATGAGTATTTTTCAAAATGTAATTTTTACTACATTTACAAACCAATAATAATATGCAAGAATATCTAAAAATCAAATAAAAATCAGTTAAATAACCTTTCATTGAAAGTGGATACTGATTTCATTAAAAAAAAAAATTATTAAAAAAATTTATACATATTCACACACTTTTTCATAAACCCCTTCTTCGATGCGTTCTTCTATAATGTAAAGGAGAACAACGTCATTTGATGATGATGATGATGATGATGATGATGATGATTTATTCATCATCATCATCATTATCATGATAATAGACCCATAATTCCTAACGACCTATAACCCCTGTCAAATGAAAGGAATTATCACTTATAAAAATATATGTTTGATTTTAGTTACACAATAAACTCAGATAATTGTATTTATGACTTTTTGTAACATATATATATATATATATATATATATATATATATATATATATATATATATATATATATATATATATATATATATATATATATTATTTTTTTTTTTTCATAAACAACCATGGATGGTGTTTAACCTCTCAACATCTCAATAAATTAATTGATATAAAAAAAAAGATCTCCATATTCATATTCTGAAAGGTGATAGTAGTTTTGTATATATGAAGGACCGGCTAATGACTTCTTTGGATATGAACGTATTCTCTAGAATGTATCTGTATCTTACAGTAATAGTTACTACAAGTATATGTAGCTGAATATACGTCTAATTACCTATGAGGATTTGAAATTACGTCTCCCTATTCTAGTGGAGAAGGAAGTATTTGAAAGCAGTTATCAGTATTCATAGAAATCGCAAATAAATGCCTCGGTATCTTTTTTATGTGAAAGAATACATTAGTATCTCTGCAGTTCAGAAAAACAAATGTCAGTATATATGTTGATCGGAAAGAATATATCAGTAATAGGTAGATGTGTGGAGCCATTGCCATGTGAACACCACTAGCAGACAATAATCATGTCAGGGATTGAGGTATAATTTTACTTTTGCAATCTTCTGACCAATCGAAATTACGATTAGTGATCTTTACTGAAAATTATACAAGCTGTTTGTGAATCCGGAATTCTATAACAAAAACTCGTGTTCTTTACTTTCTAATTCAAAATTTTCTTAGAGATTTAACATTCAGGATCTTTCTCTTTCTCTTTACTTTTCATTTTTGTGAACGAATCTATATCAGTCCTTTTTAAATACATGTGCACTTTTTAAAGACTTCATTTAGAAAAATAAAATTTATCCTTACTTTGAAATTCATTGCGAATCTAAACCCTCCGAATTTACTCCCTCTCGTTCAACGAACCGGATGTGTCTTGTATTTCAGGTCCTTTCCATGTTCGGGTTTTCCTTTGATTGGAGGCAATCACACAATTCCATTTGCGAATCAAAAACTTAA
>NC_090741.1:76014389-76016889 GCF_036898095.1 Palaemon carinicauda | reverse complement strand
CAATGGAGACCCAGTCTTCTTTGCCCCGAATGTTTAGTAGGAATGCTTTCGGACTGCGTCGGATCACAAGGAAAGGGCCCGTGTAAGGGGGCGTTAGTGGTGGCTTGCTACTGTCGTTGCGCAGGAAGACGTGCGTTGCAGAGTGCAAGTCCGTTGGTATGTGATGCTTCGCTGGGGGCTTGTAAGTCTGGCGGCACAGAGTAAATTTTCCCACGACGTGACGTATGCGCTGGAGATCGTCGGAGGAGGATGTAGAAGGAAAAAATTCGGCAGGGACGACCAACGGGTCGCCATACACCATTTCAGCTGCTGAGACGTCGAGGGCGTCTTTAGGAGTGGTCCTTGGTCCCAGGAGGACCCAGGGAAGCTGAGTAAACCAGTTGCAATCCTTGTAGCGGGACATCAAAGCTGCTTTGAGGGTGCGATGAAAACGTTCAACCATTCCATTGGCAGCGGGGTTGTAGGTGAAAGTGGTTCCCCTGTCAGAAGTAGTATGCTCAGGGATACCGAATCTTGAAATCCATCCAGAGAGTAAGGCAGATGTACATGAGGCGGACGTTGCAGTTTCTATGGGAATGGCTTCAGGCCAACGAGTGGAGCGGTCGATGACGGTAAACAGGTAACGATGTCCTTGTGATGTGGGTAGGGGGGCCTACAACGTTGACGTGAATGTGTGCGAAACGACGCTGAAGTTGAGGAAAGGTGCCCACTCCTGAATACGTGTGTCGATGTACTTTGGAAGTTTGGCAAGAAGTACAGGCGCCGACCCAATCCTTAGCATCCTTAGAAATGCCGTGCCAAATGAACTTTGACTTCAGCAGCTGTGCAGTAGAACGGCACGAGGGATGTGAAAGGCCGTGAATGAAATCAAACACCTGTCGGCGCATGCGAGCAAGAATCCAAGGTCGCGGTCTACCAGTACTGACGTCAGAGAGGAGGGTGGTGTTGGAGTCTTCGAGGGGAAAGTCTTCACAACGGAGGGACGTGCAGGATGTCCTACAAGCTTAATACTCTTGATCCTGTCGTTGGGCTTCAGCCAGGGCGTTGTAATCCAATCCCAGTTGAACGGCAGCCAACGTGTTTCTCGACAGGGCATCGGCAACGGGATTCATTTTCCCAAGGACGTATTGAAGGGTGCAATTGTATTCAGCCACCGCGGAGAGATGTCGGCGTTGACGGGCGGACCAGGCGTCAGACTGTCGAGTGAAGGCGTGCACCAGAGGCATGTGGTCTGTGCGAATGACGAAGGGCGTACCTTCTTAGAAATGGCGAAAGTGACGGACAGCCAAGTGCACTGCCAGCAATTCTCGATCGAAGGTAGAATAACCCGATTCTGCCTTGGACAGTTTTCTGCTGAAGAAGGCCAATGGGCGGGGCGAGCCTTTGACCACCTGCTCGAGTACTGCACCAATAGCGACGTCGCTGGCATCGGTGGAGAGAAGGAGACGGGCGTATGGGATAGGAAAAGTGAGAGCCGCAGCAGTTGATAGGGCCTTCTTAGCATTGCAGAAGGCTGCTTCTTTCAGGGGACCCCACTTCAGGTCCTTTGGCTTGCCCTTGAGGGAGGCGTAGAGGGGAGCAAGAGTGGCGGCAATGGCTGGCAGAAAACGGTGATAATAGTTGATCATGCCCAAGAATTCCTTCAGAGCTTTGACGGTCGAGGGCGCGGGGAAGTTCTGAACAGCTGCTACCTTCTCAGGGAGGGGATGGACTCCTTCAGGAGTGATACGGTGCCCTAAGAACGACACTTCGTTGGCGCAAAAGGTACACTTGTCGTACCGGACTACAAGGCCGTTTTGTTGCAGGCGGTCGAGCACGATGCGCAGGTGATAGAGGTGTTCCTCTTTTGAGGAAGAGAACACAAGTATGTCGTCCACATAACATACACAGAAAGGGAGGTCCCCTAAGATGCCATCCATGAGACGTTGAAACGTTGCCCCAGCATTACGAAGGCCAAAACTGGAGTAATTGAATGTGTATGTACCAAACGGAGTGGTGATGACGGTCTCGGGGATGTCTTCTGGGTTCATAGGCACCTGATAATACCCCTTCAGGAGGTCGAGCGTAGAGAAAACCTTTGCTTTGTGCAGGTAGGAGGTCACGTCGGCAATGTTTGGGAGGGGGTAGTGATCCGGTTCTGTTTGCATGTTCAGGCGCCTGTAATCCCCGCACGGACGGAGGGAGCCGTCTTTCTTCAGAACGATGTGTGAGGGTGACGACCATGGGCTGGAGGCCTTTTGGCAAAGGCCCATTTCCTCCAATTCGGCGAACGTCTGTTTGGCGGCTGCCAATCGTTCCGGTGCCAGACATCTGAATTTTGCGAAGACTGGGGGTCCCGTTGTCTTGATATGGTGATAAATACCGTGCTTGGCAGGAACCGTGGGCGTTTGGGGAAGTTCTGGACGGATAATTTCCGGATACGACGTGAGGAGGTGGGCGTAGGCATCCATGGGTGCGCTGATGTGGAGAGCGAGGTTAGAGGGGGCGGGTTGAAGAGGTG
>NC_090741.1:76001889-76009389 GCF_036898095.1 Palaemon carinicauda | reverse complement strand
ATTCTCTGACTAGATATTAAGGATCTCTCTCTCTCTCTCTCTCTCTCTCTCTGTCTCTCTCTCTTTTTCTATGATCGAATAAACATCGGGCACTCCTACATACAGTCGACCTTACTTCTAAATTTACAGCAAGGGACAAATGCTCTTAAACCAACTGAACTTATTCCTTCTTGTTCAACCAACCGCAAGTGTTTTGAATTTCAGGACCTTTCCATGTTCGGGTTTCACTTAGCTTGAAGGCAATCACATAATTCCATTTGCGAATCAAAAACTTCAATAAAATTAGTCAGTGTGAATCCGGCCACAAGGGAAGGGATGCCTATCTTTGTTAACAGTTTCTTCATTTGGTCTCTCTCTCTCTCTCTCTCTCTCTCTCTCTCTCTCTCTCTCTCTCTCTCTCTCTCTCTCTCTCTCTCTCTCTCTCTCTCTCTAAGGATGATGAATAGTTGGCATTGCAGTTGGCGAGGGTGGTGGGAATATCGAGAATCAAGATGAGATTGTGATGGTGGTAATAAAGCCGGTGATGGTAATGATAGTTATAATCAAATGGGCTAACAAAGATATCCTCATGAGTGCTGCTTGTTAAGGCAGTGTTGAAAGTGGTGACATGGGTGTTGGAGATGATGTTAGTAATGATTGGAGATGCTATCAGTCAAAGTGGTTGATGTTCAGACACTGATAGCAATGGAGATGGAAATTGTGACGAAGGTCAAGTGGATTAGTTGTGTTTCATAAATATTGTTACCAGAAAAGCTAAATATATAATAAAAACGCATGTATCAAAATAAAATGTTGATTAATACGGAAATTGACTTCTAAATATAATCCGATCGATACTATTAATCCTTAGGACATACAGCTGTTGCTACGAGAGCCAATTCACCGCCTACCACCACAAAAAATTCTATTTAAATGCGGCACCAAATTATGATATTAAACCATTAACGTTTCCAGAATATAGGATCTATAATAATGTGTTCAGGACTGTATCCTGACTTGTATGTACAGCATGCATGGACAGAAAATTAGAGTTTGAGGGAAGAACTGGGGGAGAACTGACGTCGTTGTTGGAATGACATTAAAAAATTTCCATGGCGAGTGAGTAAATAGGGAACGGTTTAGTGGCACAGGTCTCTCTCTCTCTCTCTCTCTCTCTCTCTCTCTCTCTCTCTCTCTCTCTCTCTCTCTCTCTCTCTCAAATAATATTTACACAAATATATATATATATATATATATATATATATATATATATATATATATATATATAGATACATATATATATATACATATATGTATTTATATATATATATATATATATATATATATACATATATATATATATGTATATATATATATATATATATATATATATATATATATATATATATATTTATATATACATATATATATATATATATATATATATATATATATATATATATATATATATACATATATATATATATATATTTATATATACATATATATATATATATATATATATACATATATATATATATGTATATAAATATATATATATATATATATATATATATATATATATATACATATATATATATATGTATATATATATATATATATATATATATATATATTTATATATGCATATATATATATATATATATATATATATATATATATATATATGTATATATATATATATATATATATATATATATATTATATATATATATATATGTATATATATATATATATATATATATATATATATACATATATATATATATATATATATATATATATATATATATATATATTTATATATACATATATATATATATATATATATATATATATATATATATATATATATATATATATATTTATATATACATATATATATCTATATCTATATCTATATCTATATATATATATATATATATATATATATATATATATATATATATATATATATATATATATATTTATATATATATATATATATATATATATATATATATATATATATATATATATATATATATTTTAGTTTATTAGTTATTTGCTTTCCCTTGGGCTTGTAACACCCTGCTTTTCCAGGTAGTGTTGTAGTCTGGATAATAACAGTAATTATAATGAAAATTGTAATAAGAAGAATATTACTGACAATGAAGTTGATGATGATAATGATGCATTAGTTTTCTGTGTCCTCGCAATAAAAAAATACATTAATCACTAAACAGATACATCAGTTTTTAGAATAGAAAAAATATGAAATAAATATATAAATAAATCTACATTCATGAAAATAAGTAACAAACAAAACAAGTGAAAGAAACCAGTGAACTCCTGGGATGGAAGTAATTGCATGCGAAATTGTCCTTGGTATTTTTGAGAGAATTTTAATTTCAGTCCTGTATAATTCTGGTTATTTTTAAAACCAACAATGCGTTTGCTGTTGGATACCATGGACAGAGAGAGAGAGAGAGAGAGAGAGAGAGAGAGAGAGAGAGAGAGAGAGAGAGAGAGAGAGAGAGACTTATATTAATAAGTTTACCCTAATTTAAGATCTTACAAAAAATGCACCTTTGATTAATGAAAACGTAAGTATAAAACCACATAATTTACTTTTGCACCGTTTCCCAAAATTATCTCTTCTTTCAGATGTACCATAAACACACACACAAACACACACACACACAAACAGAGAGAGAGAGAGAGAGAGAGAGAGAGAGAGAGAGAGAGAGAGAGAGAGAGAGAGAGAGAGAGAGAGAGAGACTTATGTTTACATCAAAATAAGACCTTCACAAAAAAAGGACATTTGATTAATGAAGATGTACAGTAAGTATTAAATACATAATTTATTTTTTCATCGTTACTCGAAATCTACACCTCAATTAGATGCAACACAAACAGAGAGAGAGAGAGAGAGAGAGAGAGAGAGAGAGAGAGAGAGAGAGAGAGAGAGAGAGGGGGGGGGATTGCATCTCACAAGAAAATAGCGTCCCTTCTCTCAACAAGTGAGTTTGTGACAATGACAGAGAAATCTTCGCGAACAAAGTTCGTTAATCAACTGAACTTGAAAGGCTAAAAGCTCTGCAACAATTCAGACAGAACAAATTCCTTTCCTTCTAACGCTTTCTTAGCATCCTTACAAAACTCATAACATACATTATGGGTCACCTAAGGTTTTCACGGTTTTCCATCAATATTTTGCAAAGGGAACAGAATATCAATTCAGATTCTATGTCATCTTATTTTTCAATTTTTTATTAGTGTCTGCTGCTACCTCAAAAAGATATAGAGAAATAAAAAAAACAACGGGGTAGAAAACTTAGTATTTGATATTAGATATGTTCGTTGATTTCTTTTATGCTCATTCATGATATATATCTAATAATGATAAAATGAATTAAAGATTTAAAAAAAAAATAACCATGAATTTGAAGTACAAATATAAATTCTATCTATCTTTTTGTCTCTGCACGTATAGTGTTCTTTTCTCATCAGCACTTTCCTCATAAAATCTACATAATAACCTGGACTTCTCTTTTCCTCTAAATCAATTACCTTTCCTCCCTTCTTCCTCTTCCGTCTTTCGCTTTGTTTCCGCTTCGCCCTCTCCTTCTCGCTTAACCCCTACCAATTTGTTGCTCCGTCTTAACCTCCTTTAGTAATTACATCAAACGCATTTTGTTGCTCAGAATTACCAGCAATGACAGAACCCCAAGATCTAGTTGGATGCAAACCAAAGGGAAACCATTATTAACAAACTTCGTTAGAGCAAACAAGAATGAACCATGAGAGACCATTTCTCACAAGTCCATCCTAGTAACTGCCCTCGCAATATTGCCTCTGTCTAAAAGAGTTCCTGTCGCAACTGTCTGTCTTTCCGTCTACCTTTCCTTCTGCCAGTGGCAAATGATAGGACAAAATTCGCCTTGGGAATTAGAATGCATTATGGTTTTGGGGAAACGACAAACGGAATAAAAATCGTGATCTCTCAGGATACAAACCGAGGGAGGGAAATTAGACATGTCCTTAGTGCTGGAAGGGTTCCCGCAAGTTCCATTCATCATGAGATGGACTAAGGGAGAGGTTTTGTATTTAATTCTGATATATGGCTTTGACGAATCATGCGTTTCTACCAAGGCCATTAAAGAAAATTCAACTGTCATGTTTTGGAACCTGCAGCTGACCACAATTACCATACACTGCCTTAAGTTATTAGTTTATTTTATGAAAATTATTTGAAATATTTAGAACTTTATATATTTTTTTTACTTGTATAAATCAGAACAGTCATCAGTAAGCGTTTTTTTTCGTCCTCAGCTTGAATGAGATTACATTTCCAGATTACAAAAAAAGTGAAAGATAATGAAAAAAACATTCATTAGGATTTTTTTTTCTCTTTTTGTTGAAATATTTATAAATATTTTGTATTCGTGTTACTTTGTCTTCTACTATAGTAAGTTTTTGTCTCTTCTCTCGAAACAGTACAAAACTAGTTGACTCCCAAAATTTAATCTTATTTATTTATTTTTACCACCAAGTCTGGCAATAACTGGTAGAAACACCAAAAAGATTAGGAACCTAAAATCCACGGGTAAATAATATATTTGTTCCTGACACGACGCCCCAACTACTTCTTAATTTATGTACAGACCCACAACTTTTACACAAGGTTTTACCTGTTGGGAAATCAGGAGTCAATCATACAAGCTGTTTTAGAGAAGAGAAACTCTCGGTTTATATTCTTTTATAGTCTTCACCAGAAGAGGATTTCGATTCCTTCAATTACAATTCAAATGTCGAAAAGGTGTAATTTTTTTGACAAATTTCCTTACTTATGGATATTCTGTACTGATGAGTAAAAAGATATACACTACCGAAAAAGAAGAAAAACGTTAAGGATAGGTTTTAGTCTTAGGTACTATTTATCAATCCAGTCTAATTTTTTTTTGCATTCCTAAGGTCCTCCCATTTGTTTGTTTCTTATTACATTGAGTCCAATATGATTCTGCTTTGTACACGGGCAAGTTGAGTTCCTTGTCTTTTGGTCCAATTGTTACATTGTTCAAGTTAACAGAAGCCAAAATAAAGGTGTTTATATATTTGCTTTTATTTATTTTTTCCTGTAAGAAGTCATTTGGATACCAGGAATGTGGCTAGAGCAATTCAGCTGCTTGAAGATGGTGTACGATAGGTTTGGGTGGCCAGAGGTTTGCTGTAAGCCAGAGAGTGGTGTCCATTTTGTAGTAATGCTATCTGCAGACCAGCCTGTATAATGGCAGAACACTTTCAGGATGGACTCATGCTCTTAACTGCTCGCCACGATCAGTATTTGAGGATCTCGGCTCGAAAAAATAGACTGCTTTATCTCGGCCAGAACTCTGCAAAACAGACTTTAGAATTCAACTGATGTTCGTGTTGGTGTCTAGACTATTATGAGAGACAGATTGCATGCTGATGGACTGAATGCAAGAAGCCCGGCTGTTTCCCCTCAACTGAATCCCAGACATAGTCAGACAGGGTTGGCCTTTTGTTGTGAACATGTGGACTGAAACATCGAGATCTGGTCATGCGTACTCTTCTCGGACGAATCGATATTTTGCGTTTCCATGAACGACAGACACCAGTGAGTGTGGACGGCCTGTGGGAAACGTTTCACTGAGCAGGACCATTTTGGTGTTTACTCTGTTATGGTATGGGCACAAATTAGTGTTGGGGGTCACAGAGGCCTTCATGTGTTCCAGCAGAGGTTTTATTAATGCCAGAATATACCGGGATTACTTTACTCTTCCTATTGTCCATGCCTACTCTGGTGCTGTGGGACCTGGTTTCCTACCTATGGAAAACAACCCACCAATCCATTGTGCGAGGCTCGTGCAAGAATGCCTGGCTACAGAAGGGATCTGTCGATTGAAATAGCCAACCGCTTGAACCAAATCTCAATTCCTTTTGAACATCTATGGGACCAAATTGAGAGAACCATTCAGCGTCACCAACAGCCTCCAGCCAACGACCTGAAGCTCAGAGACGCCCTCAAAGAGGAGTGGAAAAGCATTGGACCCGGCCAGCCCATAGAACACTTAATTGAAAGCATGCCTAAAGGGTATCATGCATGTATTCAGGCAAGAGAAGGTCACATGAGGTACTGAATGGGCAGGGGTAAGATGGAACCTGTGTTATGTGACTTTTCCCATGTGGAAAATTCTGTTTCATAAAGAATATGTTGATACAACTGTGTCTGGTCATTACAAAACTGTGAAACTGTTTCAATTCAATCTCCAAACAAAGAAGTAAAATGCACTATGCCAAAAATCCTAACTTGAAAAAAATACCCCAATGATTAGAAATATCTGTAATTTATGATTGTATGTACCTTTTAATGAAATACTTAATTCATTCCCATTATAGGTGAACACTGGTACTACTGCAACAGATACAAAGTGAAAAGTGACCCTGGTACAGTTGGCTTCATTGATTCTAGTACACTTAATGGGTAGGTAAGGGAGGACGTGTGACAGCTAAACATTATAGCAAGGTCATAACGCTGTTTTTGGAAAGAGAAACTGTTGGCAACGCTGCCTGCAAATAAAAAAAAAAGGTTGACGAGTTTGTAAATACGTGATCAAAAGTGATTCTATTCATCCTACCTAGTGCTGTATAGAAACATAGTTATTTGCTTAACAGCGATTCGTAAAATTAATAAAATTACTTTTGATCACGTGCTTACAATATCATAGACTTTGTTTACAAGCAGTGTTGCCAAAAGTTTCTCTTTTGCTGAACACTAGAAGGTACACCACGGCAAACGTTTATTTAGCTTCCAGTTTAGTGTATCCAAATTAATGAAACCAACTGTTCAGCTGGTCAGACGTCTCCTTAGTTTCCCGTGAAGTGTACCGGAATTGATAAAGCCAACTTGTACCACCAGTTATTTTATAGAGTATTTTTATTTAACATCATATAAAATATACAACATTTACATATATCATAAAAAAACTTCGATCGTAAGAGATATGTGCTATGAGAGAAAGGAATATCATGTAAATTTCTTCAACACAGCCTAAAAAAATAACAAGTAATCTTTATTTATTCTTTACTTGAAATTTCTTGCATCCTACTTAACGCCATGCACACTTTCAAAAACTTTTTTGCCTGAATATTTCTAAAGACTGGGAGGGGAGAATAAAGGCTATTAGAAATGATAGGTAACCATGTCAACCTTTGTACCTTGTTTGGGAAATTCTAATTCTTATTTCTCATTTGGATTATCAGAAGAAATCTAAAAATACGTTCAGGAAATGTTCCTCGAATATTAAACTTTAGAGAGAGAGAGAGAGAAGAGAGAGAGAGAGAGAGAGAGAGAGAGAGAGAGAGAGAGAGAGAGAGAGTTCAGTGTGTATGAACGCAGCAAGACAGAGACATAGTTTGTGTGTGAGAAAGAGGGGTAAAGCTCGATAGAGAGAGAGAGAGAGAGAGAGAGAGGAGAGAGAGAGAGAGGAGAGAGAG
>NC_090741.1:75998744-76001389 GCF_036898095.1 Palaemon carinicauda | reverse complement strand
TTCTTGTGATATTCAGTCTTGAATGAGCCCTACTCTTTAGACACAAAATCTTTCGGTGGCCTACCATTTTTTGACATTTAATGTAATAGTCTTCCACTTATGTCAATCAAACTTGAGTCTTTCCTCTTGTGACTTTCAATTTGGAAAGTGCCTTCCTACATTGGGACATTATGTCAACCACATGTCATTCCTCTTTTATTCTTGCACCGTCCTCTTTAATACTAATGATCGAGATTTTCCGTATTCCTCTCTCTCTCTCTCCTCTCTCTCTCTCTCTCTCTCTCTCTCTCTCTCTCTCTCTCTCTCTCTCTCTCTCTCTCTCTCTCTCAGACTTTGTCTATAAAATAAGGAATTTAGAATCCGTATTGCCATAAGTGATATCATTATTTTCTCTTTCATCTTTAGTCTCCATGATCCTAGCTCCGAAAGCTACTTCACGAATTTCGTTAATTGAATTATATTTTTCGTTCTTGGAGTCATTTGTATATTATATGTTCTTCGTATATTTCAGCTTTTCTTTATAAGGAGCGCAGTCACAATACACAATTTGCATAATTAAAATAGTTAACATTTCTGAAACCTTTATCAAAAACATTGAGCAATGTCGCAGTATTTTTATACAGCTTTTATAACATTTTAGTTGGACATTCGTTACTTTCCCATTTAGTTATTATCTCTGGTAGTTGTTGTTGTGCTATCCTAGGATGGAAGGATGGTGATGGTGTGGTTGTGGTAATCTGTTGATGATGAGGATGGTAGAGGTTGTTGTTATTTAATTAGTGATGCTAGTGGCAGGGTTGTAGATCAAATGATATAGTATCGTTTTTGAAGATGATTAGGGTATGTGTTAAATGAAGGTGAGGTTTTTTGCAAGCTTATTTGGAATAAGAGTGTGCGTTGGTAGCTACAATGTTTGCGTATGGTGATGATAGTGGGTGGGTGGTAGAGCTGGGGGTGATAATAGTTCTGTTGTTATGATGGTGATATCTGGGTTTTTGTAATGATGGCGATATTAAAATTCTCTTGATGTGATAGAAGTAGCGATGGAAATTCATGTAGACCATAATGTTAACGATCATTTGAAAGACCTGATGTTGTGGGGATGTTGGGGGTATTCGTGGTGTTAATGGTAGATGTGTGTGTGTGTATTTAGCATTATCACGTATAGAAATATTCTTTTTATATAAAATGTGACAGTAAAAATCACAATCCCAGATAGAACAGGAAATTTAACAGATTCAACAGGATATTTTTTATTGTTTCATGTATGAAAATTACTACTAAAACTTGACATTTATACTATAGCAGCTTCTAAGAAGATTATGATGATCTAACTACCATTAACTTTATTGGAAAAAAAATCCTTGTTATGATTATGATAGTAATGATCACAACAGATCAACTGTAGATTTTTTAAAGAAACAAAATGTAATAACATGGCATTTACGGATGATGCAAACGATTTGATGTAAAAAGGGATTGTAATGTAAAGAATATTTTTAAATGAAACTCTTTATGTAAGATATAAAACTATTCCGGTATCTAAAATCTTGGCTTTATCTTTTCACTAACGTATTCCAAACGAGAAAATAATAACGTTTTGGGACTATTTATGGTGGTTTCAATTGTTCCCTTCCCCAGTTGTCTGTAAATATCTATCCAGATATCCATTTTGAGGATAATCAGTTCGATCTTATATTTGTTTTGGAAATTAGTGTCTTTGATAATTATCACGGGTGAGTTGATTGTGTAGATATTTTACATCAAAGAATTAGCAATTGTTTTCATTAATTTCTAGTTATATGAAAGGGGAAGTAAACACTGGGCAGCCAAATTGGTGTTATTCTATTCAAAGATTAATGCGTCACAACCTAATGCCCAGGCTAAAATGAAGATTGAAAAAGTTGAGTAAGAAAATTATGATTTTCTACCCCAGTAGAATCATTAGTTTGCTTACTTAGAAAGGGGATTTTCTAAAAGTGAGGGAGATAGGAAACAAAAGAAAGCTCTGATGACTTCTGGTATAATGAATGAGGAATTTCTTTACTTGTTAGAGAAAGTGACCGACCAGGCTACTCACTTTAGTTGTAAGTGGTCTGACGCCCCATGATGGAGTGTCGCTATTGTCATATGTGTTTTGGAGTGCCTATTTGGATATAAAGACCATATTGGGATATATCCCTTTAATGTAAGCAACCTGATAGTCGATCAGCTTTTGATTTAAACAGCCTAACGCTCTACTCACTTGTGATGTAAGTTGGTTGATGGAATATCCACCTTTATGGTAAGTAACCTGAAGGGCAGCCAGTTTGTGTGTGGCCTGAGAGTCCTACCTCTTTTGATGAAAGTTGCTGGATTAGCTACCTAGTTTCGACGTAACAACTTATGTGACTTTATATGAAAACTTGATATTTTCGTTTATTACAGTGGAGGTGAAATTCTTAAAAGTTCCAAAGTTTCAATTGGGGACCAAAAGAAATCGACCATAAAAAAAAAAAACCTCTGCACTGTGAATAAATACAAACTAAGAGAGGGAGTAACCCCATTGGAGTTCCATGAAGAAATGGTCAATACTCTTACTGAATTGAAGCAGGGCAACGCAACACTAGAAATTACTTTTCTTTTGGAACGGCAAGGAATATTAT
>NC_090741.1:75976244-75988744 GCF_036898095.1 Palaemon carinicauda | reverse complement strand
TATATATATATATATATATATATTTATTTATATTTATGTATGTATATATATATATATATATATATATATATATATATATATATATATATATATATATATATATATATTTCTTTCCAGTCACGCCCAGTTATCCCCATATCTCTGATAGGAGTAAGATAAGATGGATTAGTGAGAGGGGGTAGTGTTCCGTTTTTGTGTATGTGCTTATGTATCTAAATATTTAGTCGTCAGTTTAGATGGGTCGCATACACTAATTGTATTTACACTGTGAATCATATGTATTATTTATGCATTTACGTACAGTATATATATATATAACTTTTTCTCCAATTGTTGGTACCTTAGGAGGAACGACAACACAACTGTAACTGTCATAATCAACTTTAAACTGTTAAATCATTGATGAGCCCGGCTTGCGGAAAACTTCCATGAAACCTCTTGCTTATTACACCTATTTGAAAGACAAGTTAGACGTTTTTGTTGGCTGTTCAGACTTCCATATCATTATTGTTCTCCCATTTTCGTGTATATCATCAGTAATAACTTTCCTTTTATAATTTTGGGATTGTAGTCACTAATACGCTCATATTTTTCACCATTAGAAGTGACAGCTAACATCTATTTATAAAACTTATAATATATTTCAGGTGGTACATTGCTACATGTATTTACGATCTAGGACTGCTCACCCTTGGTTAGCACCCAGGACATACTCTTTTCTGGTCGCCCACCTCTTGTAATCCTATCTCTACTCTTGGACGCCAGATTTCAATTCGTGCATATTTTAATCATTCGAATCTTCACTTCTCGTGCTCCATCTTTCCTCCTTCCAAAACATGCTATTTATTACCTTTCCAACATTATATTGCCCCCCCCCCCACCTCTAATTGACTAAGTCATGTTCAACCAGTTACAAATTATGATTAGCGCTGGTAATTTTTCATTGTTAACTATGTTTTTACTGCATAATCATAAGTGAGGGGAATATGTTATTGAAGAAATATTGGAAATTTAACCAATATATTCAGACAGGAACGACCACACTAAAAAAAAAAAAAAAAAAAAAAAAAAAAATTTGGCAAAGGTTGAGATAGACGTTGGACAGTTCTTGTTTTCTAGAGCCGCGTTGCATCTCTGACCTTTTCCAGTTAATTGTATTATCCGACTGACATTGACAGGTGAGTTCTAGATTGAATGAATTATTGAAAATGGTTTCAGGGAACTTTCAGAGAATTCAGAGATATATTCAGTGTAAGAATAACTACAGTGGATAGCGGATTTAATGTTATGTATATAAATTGAGACCTTTTTTTTTTATTAAATTAATAACATTAAATTAAAGTTAGAAGGATTAAATATTAACCTAATTTTTACTATGCCTGAACGCTTATACGGGTAAATTACTGACATTTTATCTCAAAAATAAAGTACGCACTTTTTCAAATGGTAAAATACTGATAATCTTTTTGCTCAAGAGTAAATTTTAGCATTCTCTTTCACAAGAGTTTATTATTAACATTCTTATATTTTTCATAGATTAAATTACTGATTTTTTCCTAACCGAAATATATGGATTTTCGTTTTTCCATGAGGGTGTTACAAACATAAGAATATTAATAATAAAATTTCCAAAAAATTAAATTGTAATTTTTCCCCAGGAGTAAATTGCTAACAGTCTTGATATATTTGTCCTAACTGTAATATTAACCTTTATTCCAAGAGTTTTTTTTTACAGTTATTTATTCATAGGTTTATAGTAACTTTTTATTTTGAAAGAACTTCTGTGATTGAGGGTTGAATTATAAGTATCAGCTTTATGTAACTTCATTCTTCATGATTATTGACATGAAAATATTGACCAATTACATTTTGCATAATACACTTTTTAACTGCTTTGACTTGAAGACTTTAACTTAAGAATAATGTTTCAGACTTTCTTACTTAAGAATAACAAACTCTTTTAATTAAATTACCGATTGTGATTGTTACATAAAATTACACATTCAATAAAGTTTTGAAATTCCACTTTTTAACGAGCAAATTGTGACAAAGTGTAGTGTACAAAATAAAAAGTAAGAGTTAAATTATCAAACAAAGGTACGTGTACATCGAAGATTAGAAATGGATTATTTGATAATTGAAAAATTTGTGTTTTTTTGGAGAAATAAACCCACAAGTTCGCGTAGCTAAATCCTTTTATTTTTGGCCTTGTCTAATTGTATTGCTTTTGATAGGACCGTTTTTGAACGACCAATCAGCCGACAGACTAATTGAAATCTAGATAGTTTACCAATTGCACAGAATAAAGGCGAAGTTATTTCGTCCACTTTTGAGTCATCGGGTGAAGATTACATTTCAAAGCATAACTTTTCCTCATATTGGAGCTGTCTCTTCATATTTAGTCACTTTTTTTAACTGGAAAAATATAAATCCCTACTTACATTATGTAATATATGTTTTCGTTTTAAATAAATTTTAAATATATCTTATAAAAACTAAAGGATTCAAAATAACCGATTATAATAAGATTTTATTGTGTGACTAAATATAAAGAGACAGCATATTAACAGCTCCAACATGAGGAAAAATTATGTTCTAAAATGTAATCTTCACCCTTCTTCTTCTTCTTCTTCTTCTTCTTCTTCTTTGTCTACATCTTTTCCCACTTTTATGTGGGGTAGAGATGCAGACAAAGAAGAAGAAGAAGAAGAAGAAGAAGAAGAAGAAGAAGAAGAAGAAGAAGGGTGAAGATTACATTTTAGAACATAAATTTTCCTCATGTTGGAGCTGTTAATATGTTGTATCTTTATATTTAATCACACAATAAAATTTTATTATAATTGGTTGTTATTTGAATCTTTTAATTTTTGTAAAATATATTTAAAATTCCTTATTTGAAAACGAAAATATATGTTGCATTTAATAATGTATGTAGTGATTTATATTTTTCCAGTTAAAAAACTGACATTATCTTTTAGTGTCATACGGAATTATGATAAATATCTGGACTTTTCTGGGATATCTGTAAAATGAAACACTATTGCACTAAGTTGAAAGTATTAATGTTGACTTCAAATTCATTTCGCTCCTAGGTTTTAATAATATTACGTGATCATGGTGTGTGGGGAATAAGAATTTGGTTATTAGATTATGTTTCTGGAGCCTATCTTATCAGTAACTTCCAAACTCTAAACATTTGCTTAAAAACAGTATTTATTCCTCGGAAACTTTCTATGATATATCAGTGGAATATAACTGCTCATAGTGTGCACCCTAATTAAGTATCCTCTTTGCGCTTCTTCCACATCTCTTAATTAATATCATAAACGCATTTAACAAAGTCGTTTGTTTCGTGGATGCATATATTTAAAGTTGTTTTAAATTGAATATATTCTTTGTCAATGTGTGTGTGTGTGTGTTTTTTTTTTTTTTTTTTTTTTTTTTTTTGGCTAGCTGGATTATGCAAAAGGTTTTGTTGACTGTCAACTGATATTTTAGATTTGGAGAGATAGAAATAAAACACAGAAATGTATCGGTTCTCACTCTGTCTGGTAAAACACTGCTTCGTGTGTTGCTGTGAATCGCTAATCATTGCTGGAGGTGGGGGATTGTCGTCTCTAAGCAATCTCATTATTATTAATGTTATCATCATCACCTCCCCCAACGAAGTTGGAAGCTGGTTATGTTTGACTCGATGTTTACGTGCTTGTTTGTTTGGGAAACGACTTCCTGGCCACAATTTTAATCGTACAGTAATGAAACTTGTAGGGAGTATTAATATTATCATTATCCCTGTTAAATTTTCTCATGGGGCTCTTTAGGACCCGCTTGATTATTATTATTATTATTATTATTATTATTATTATTATTATTATTATTATTATTATTATTATTATTATTATTATTTAACTACTACAATTTTTTTCTTTTATTCTGTTGGCTCTATAATGTTAGTGTTATCGTCATAATCGTCAGTAGGCCTTGCATGCGAACTCTCCGGGAGGTTTTTGTCTTTACATCAAAGTCTTCTTTTCGGGGTTTATCCGCTGGCTTGGCCCATTCCACAATGGTCTGTCACCCCCCGGAGTATTCTATTCTCTTCGTGCAATATATATATATATATAAAAAACAACAGTTTATGTTTGCGCAGCAAAGGAAGGATTTGCTTTGTTCCGAATAACTAATTAGCCTGATTCATGCAACCACAAATCTTGGAGGCCGAACATCTAACTCTCTGTTGGGGAGAATTATATATTATGGCCAAAGCTGTAGGATTACGGCCATGCGTGTTTGGAGATGGTAATTCTCTCTCTCTCTCTCTCTCTCTCTCTCTCTCTCTCTCTCTCTCTCTCTCTCATGGAGAAACCATTCTACAAATATATTTTCATCATAACATACTTGTTTAGATTGAAACATATGAAAGCCAACTTCAATGACGAATTAGTTCCTGTGATCATATACTATTTGAGTCTGAGCCTAAGTCGCCTGAAAACCAACGTTCAACACCTTTCATAGAATGTAATGTTTATGTGAAGCAAGAGTTGCACATCATATTAGTTAGTAGCTATACACTGATGTTGCAACTTGCTCTGTAATATTGAAAATTTACACTTATGTGCACATCTTCATCATCATCTCCTCTTACGCCTATTGACGCAAAATGCACATCTATTTGTTTATAAATTTTTCTTTACCGAAAAAAGGCAAGTTTTAAAAATAGAAAAAAGTTAGAATTGGATTTATAAATGAAGGATCGTTATATATATTCCCTTGAATAAAGGATGGTATTTTATATTATCCCCAGAAAAATAAGAGATATCAAAAACAAAAGTTCTAACTGTATAATGTGATTCTTATACCCGTTTTTTTTTTTTTTTTTTTTTTTTTTTTTTTTTTTTTTTTTTTTTACTTAAGAACTACGTAATTACGTTTTAATGTGGCACTTTCATGAAAGCTGAATAGGAAAGAAGTACTTTTCAATTATTTCATTAGAAATTCAATTAAAGAAAGTACTAAAGGCGAAAAGATTCATTTTGTCTTTGCAATTTGGCTTTGTTGGTTGGCTCGGATTGCCTTCTTGCATTTCGTGAATAAACTCAAGAAATTAAAATCATGTAATGATTCAAGTCCAAAGTACAGAGAATAATATCAATAACTAGTGTACTTGACCCGTCAAAAATGAAAGCTTAACATTTAGATAGATATGTACGCACACAGATTCAACCTTCTCTACCTTCTCCCCATTTCCTAACTACTGCACGGCAGTTGTGATTTCCAGATTTCTGAATGTACCTCTCGGGGTAGCCCCTCTCTCCTCGGTATGACTACTTCCTCTCCCCCCTCACAAGGGACGGGAGAGATGTAGTAGTTATTCGTCTTGCGATGCCGCTCAGCATGACCGCAAAGATATACAGTATATATATATATATATATATATATATATATATATATATATATATATATATATATATATATATATATGTGTGTGTGTGTGTGTGTGTGTGTGTGTGTGTGTGAGTATGTATGTATACACTGTATAAAGCCAGACACCTGCTCTTTATTATATAGAGATGATGATTGTTATGATAATTACACTGTTATTATCATTGCTATTACTATGTAATAAAGTAAATACAAATACCTGCTTCGTGGGAAACTGGTTTTCTTTGTACACGGTACCTAATTTGTCTAAATATTTTATCTCTCTCTCTCTCTCTCTCTCTCTCTCTCTCTCTCTCTCTCTCTCTCTCTCATTAAACTGTGTCGCGCCATTAATTTCCCTGCACATTCCTCCTTTCTTTATTCCATTATCCTCTCCTTCTCCTGTATCCTTTATCCCTCTGCTATTCCCTGTCTCGCTCTAATCACCCTCGTAATTACAACAAACCTGTTTTGGGGAATAAAATCGACGCCAATGATGAAACTCATGATCTCGGTGGACCGAAACCAAAGGGAAACCAATTAACAAACTTTGTCTGGGCGAAGAAGAATGAACCACGTACCCTTTTCCCTGGCAAAAGGTCTCTCTCTCTCTCTCTCTCTCTCTCTCTCTCTCTCTCTCTCTCTCTCTCTGCATATTTGACGAAGGCTTTTTCAGTTAGAATCTTTAAAATTTGTATACTGTCGTCATTAATATTATTCTTTATTTTACACTTTTGCATGTTTTATTTCTATTGAGCCACTTATTTCAGCGTCATTTTTTTTTATTTTCAATAAATATAATAAGAATACAATATCTGTATCTTTGTCACCTTTCTACATATAATAAATGATTGGCATTGTATCAAATATTTTATAAACTTTTGTTCAGTAGGTTACCTTTCAAAGGATCTTGAGCTGAACTGCTTTCAAACTAGCAAGTTGTCAAATGAACATATGTAGCGAAAACTACGATTTTTTTCTTATTTTTTTATTATTTTGTAAGTCCCTTCGATGAATGAATTTAGATGGATTTGGATGAGTGTCATTGTTATTTAAACAATTACGTTGATAAAGAATATTGTGTGACTGAGGATGAGCCGAACATGGGCTCTCGTTGGTGCAAATAATGACATGATCATAGTGAAATTGAGGGAGTTTCATAAGTAATTTATGGTAAACAAATACAAGATGCGAAGTTTTTTTCTTCTATTTGAACCTATTAATGTACTGGTTGTTCTGTCGTAGAATTCTTCTCTTGTTTGCTTCGGAAGAATCTTCTAGAATGTTCTACTTGAACTTTTCCTCATGGAGCTGTTAATATATCTTTATATCTAGTCAAACAATAAAATTTTATTGTAATTGGTTATTTTGAATTATTCAATTTTTTAAAAACATTTGAAATCTATTATTTCAACATGAAAATATAGACTGCAATTCATATTGTGAGTATTTATTTATATTTTTCCCTTTTAAAAAAGTGACATTATTTTTAAGTTTGATATGCAACTATGATAGGTATCTGAATTTAGCTGGCTTATCTATAAAAATCCAGAATTGTCACGTTCAAAGCCTTGGAATTAGGCCCTCGTAACAATAACACCTTTAACAACCGTAGTTTGCCCGAACGAGCTGTTTAACTAGGCCGTTGTTGCAGACAAACCCTGAAACAACCATTACGACCAGGAACTCTTCTCCTTATTGAGGGCAGAGTGACATTCAGGAAGAGAGTAATTGAGGGAATGGGTGGGCGTCGGGGACCATTATTGCTTATGCAGATTGAATACGATTTCGTGATGTTCCCAGGAATACTTAATTTTGCAATTTTGAGGCAAGACTTTTCAATTTGATCAATCTCTCTCTCTCTCTCTCTCTCTCTCTCTCTCTCTCTCTCTCTCTCTCTCTCTCTCTCTCTCTCTCTCTCTCTCATATATACCTGGATTTATTTAATTTTTGTACTCTTTAAAGGTGATTATATTTCCCAAGTTCTCAATTTAGCTCTCTCTCTCTCTCTCTCTCTCTCTCTCTCTCTCTCTCTCTCTCTCTCTCTCTCTCTCTGTCTGATGTCAGGATACCAGAAAACTTAAAATCAATCTCTCTCTCTCTCTCTCTCTCTCTCTCTCTCTCTCTCTCTCTAACGATAGAGTATGCTATTTATCACCATTTTTAAACTTCTCGTCCTAGTTTTCCTCAGCCAAATCGACCTTACACCGAAGAATCTGTCAAAACAGTCTTTCCTTCCATCCACTTTTTCCTACTTGCAGTTGTGTGTGTGTTTCACGACGACAAATCACCTTTGCAATTAGAATATGTTAAGCTTTTGGGGGGAAATGATAAACAAAGTAAAACTCGTGATCTTTCAGGATGTAAACTGAGGGAGGGAAATTAGACGCGTCCAGTTGTTTGAAGGATTCATGTAAATTCCATTCATCACGAGGTGGAATACTGGAAGGTTTTACCCCTTGCGATAAATGCCTTTTGCAGAATGTGGATTTTTTATACTTCTTTCCTAAAGAGGTTAGTTAGTGCGTCGTTAAATGCTTGTTTTAAATAAAACTGTAATTCTTTGTTTCAAAGCTTGTTCTTTCAACATTATTCATCCTCTTTTGCGTAGGATTAGATTTTCCTCGTTTTCACACCCTCGTTTAATTGCTATCTTCATATTTGGACTACGTATGTTATTAAATTACCCATTCATCAGCCTTCAACATTAAAACACACAATGGCTAAAGCTATAAAGCTTACCATTGTAAAGTTCAATCTTGTAGTGGCCATAATCTGGTTATGTCGTTCCTCTTATTATATCTAATTTTGTAAATTTTTGAAGTAGTCTTCCTGTTGTCGCATTCCATATTACGATGATATTCCACTAGTCTTATTTATTTTTGTATAAGCCTAACACATTCAAGTTTTTCATTGGACCTCCTTTTTTGACATTCGACCTTGATTTAGCCTTCCTCGCGTCACATTTATTTTTAGTGCCATCCCCCTTTCACTTTAGTGTCTTGTGGTGGCCTTCCTCTTGTATATTTCAATCTTGCATTGACCTTTCTATTTTGCCGTACAGCCTTAAAGAAGATTTCATCTTTGGCATATTGTCTTTAAAGGGGACTTCCTTTAATTTGACCTTCAGTCTTGGCATAGTCCTCTTCTTGTGATATTCAGTTTTGCTGTGGGCACCTTCTCGTAGCATTGGATACCAAAAGGTCCTTTCTTTTGAGAAAATTCTTTAAGAAATGGTCTTTCTCTTGTTTCACTAAATCTTGAAGAGTTTTTCATGTTATGAAAATTCAATCTTGAAGATTTCCTCTTGTGATATTGTCTTGAAGGGCGATTCCTCTAGTGATATTCAGTCTTAAATGAGCCCTACTCTTTAGACACAAAGTCTTTCGGTGGCCTACCATTTTTGACATTTAATGTAATAGTAGTCTTCCACTTATGTCAATCAAACTTGAGTCTTTCCTCTCGTGACTTTCAATTTGGAAGGTGCCTTTCCTCATTGGGACATTATGTCAACCCTATGTCCTTCCTCTTTCATTCTTGCACCTTCCTCTTTAATACTAATGATCGAGATTTTCCGTATTCCTCTCTCTCTCTCTCTCTCTCTCTCTCTCTCTCTCTCTCTCTCTCTCTCTCTCTCTCTCTCTCTCTCAGACTTTGTCTCTAAAATAAGGAATTTAGAATCCTTATTGCCCTTAGTGATATCAGTATTTTCTCCTTCATCTTTAGTCTCCATGATCCTAGCTCCAGAAGCTACTTCACGAATTTCGTTAATTGTATCTTCGTAATTGAATTATATTTTTCGTTCTTGGAGTCATTTGTATATTATATGTTCTTCGTATATTTCAGCTTTTCTTTATAAGGAGCCCAATCACAATACACAATTTGCATAATTAAAATAGTTAACATTTCTGAAACGTTTATCAAAACCATTGAGCAAAGTCGCAATATTTTTAGACAGCTTTTATAACATTTTAGTTGAACATCTATCACTTTCCCATTTAGTTATTATCTTTGGTAGTTGTTGTTGTGCTATCCTAGGATGGAAGGATGGTGATGGTGGGGTTGTTGTAATCTGTTGATGATGGGGATGGGGGAGGTTGTTGTTATTTAATTAGTGATGCTAGTAGCGGGGTTGTAGACCTAATGATATAGAATCGCTTTTGAAGATGATTAGGATATGTGTTAAATGAAGGTGAGGTTTTTTGTAGGCGTATTTGAAATAAGAGTGTGCGTTGGTAGCTACAATGATTGCGTATGGTGCTGATAATGGGTGGGTAGTTGAGTTGTTGGTGATAATTGTTCTGTTGTTATGATGGTGATATCTTGGTAGTTATAATGATGGCGATAGTGAAATTCTCTTGATGTGATAGAACTAGCGATGGAAATTCATGTAGACCATAATGTTAACGATTATTTGAAAGACCTGATGTTGTGAGGATGTTGAGGGTATTAGTGATGTTAATGGTAGATGTGTGTGTGTATTTAGCATTATCAGGTAAAGAAATATTCTTTTTTATCTAAAATGTGACCGTAAAAATCACAATACCAGATCGAACAGGCAATATAATAGATCGAATAAGATATTTTTTTTATTGTTTTATGTATGACAATTACAATTAAAACTTGACCTTTCTACTATAGCAGCTTCTAAGAAGGTTATGATGATCTAACTACTATTAACTTTATTGGAAAAAAAACCTTGTTATGATTATGATAGTAATGATCACAACAGCTCAACAGAAGACTTTAAGAAACAAAATGTAATAACATGGCATTTCGGGATGATGAAAACGCCTTGATGTCAGAAGCGATTGAGATGTGAAGAATAATTTTAAATGAAACTCTTTATGTAAGATATCAAATTATTTGGGTATCTAAAATCTTGGCTTTATCTTTTCACTAACGTATTCCGAACCAGAAAATAATAACGTTTTGGGACTATTTACAGTGGTTTCAGTTGTGCCTTTTCCCAGTTGTCTGTAAATATCTATCCAGATATCCATTTAGAGGATAATCAGTTCGATCTTATATTTATTTTGGAAATTAGCGTCTTTGATAATTATCACGGGTGAGTTTATAGTGTAGATATTTTACATCAAAGAATTGGCAATTTTTTCCATCAATATCTAGTTATATGAAAAGGGGAATTAAACACTGGACGGCTAAATTAGTGTTATTCTATTCGAAGATTGATGGGTCACAACCTAATGCCCAGACTAAAATGAAGATTGAAAAAGTATGAGCAAGAAAATTATAATTTTCTACCCCAGTAGAATCATCAATTTTCTTACTTGAAAAAGGGATTTTCTAAAGTAAGGGAGATAGGAAACAAAAGAAAGCTCTGATGACTTCTGGTATAATGAATGATGAATTTTTTTACTTGTTAGGGAGTACCTATTTGGATGTAAAGACTATAATGGGATGTATCCCTTTAATGTAAGAAACCTGATAGTCTATCTGCTTTTTATTTAAACAGCCTAACGCACTACTCACTTTTGATGTAAGTTGGTTGACGGAATATCCACCTTTATTGTAAGTAACCTAAAGGGCAACCAGTTTGTGTGTTGCCTGAGAGTTACCTCTTTTGATGAAAGTTGCTGGAGTAGCTACCTAGTTTCGATGCAACAACTTATATGACTTTATATGAAAACTTGATATTTTCGTTTATTACATTGGAGGGGAAGTTCTTAAAGGTCCCAAGTCATAAGCACTAATTTCAGATGGGGATCAAAAGAAATCGACCATAAAAAAAACTCTGCACTGTGAATAAATACAAACAGAGAGAGGGTGTAACCCCATTGGAGTTTCATGAAGAAATGGTCAATACTCTTACTGAATTGAAACAGGGCAACACAACACGAGAAATTACTTTTTTTTGGAACGGCAAGGAATATTAAAATCATATGAATAAGTGGATACCATTTACTATATGGCTTTAGATAATGAATATTTGACTGTCCAGCAGATACCGAAGCATTGTATAACAATACCTGCTCAGCTATGACAAATATCTTACAAGGCTACCATTATTGATAGAATATTGTACATAAGAATTGTAAGATGTATAAACAATAAAAATGAGCGAGCATTCTGGATTCTCCTTGACAACCACCTGCTAAATAACCACCGGTGAAAATTGCTGAAAAAGGAGTCTAGCGCATTATTCACCTGACCTAGGACCATTGGGATTCGACCTGTTTTGTAAACTTAAATTTCACCTTTTTGGTCACCATTTTTGGAGCAATGATTAATTGAATCATGATGATGAGGAGTAATGAAATATTAGTGACCCAAGCGCATGCAATTTACGGGACACTTTTGTTGTAAAGTAATGCAATCCTTGTTTTTTTTCCGGGAATGCTCTCCAGGTGAGGTCGGAAACTTAATTAGTGACCTTGAATGTTCCTTATGTGAATGTGTTTTTAGTTTTTTTTTTCTTTTAATATTTATGATAGAGATCTAGTATAGTTGATACATAACAAAGTTATCCTAATTATTTTGCGACTTTTGTAAAGTTAGCATTAGTGGAGTTTTTTTTTAGTAGATTAGATACGTATAGGTACTAATAATTACTGCTTTAAAACTGATGTTTCGTAGGAATAAAACGAATAATTAATTTAATGGCAATCCCTTCGGCGTCCCAACTACTGGGTTATATACAACACGGAAAACTCCCGTTTTACAATATCATAAAGGTGTTCGTATAATGGTGTTCACGCAGAGGAGGGGAACAGGAAAGCCCATAGAATAAAGCTGATGAAATCCGATGCTTAACATAACAAAGAGAGCGAAGGCTCTGATGACTTTTGAAGGGATTATCCGTATTATAGACAAATGATGAAAGGGATGAAAAGATTGACACATTGGGTGACATATTAAAGCTATTTCCAAAAGAGGGGAATGGACAATTTTTGCTTTCAAATGGTTAGCCTTATTGGGGAAAATTCTCTCTCTCTCTCTCTCTCTCTCTCTCTCTCTCTCTCTCTCTCTCTCTCTCTCTCTCTCTCTGTCTCCTTTCTTCATCTCGTTTCCTTCCCTTCTCTTCCGCCTCCCGTGCCTCACCGTAATTATCCTCGTTA
>NC_090741.1:75893744-75968744 GCF_036898095.1 Palaemon carinicauda | reverse complement strand
TCGTCAGGACTACAATGGTTGAATGATGGAATCACACTTTCAGTATTAAGGCTATTTTCACCACAATAATGGTTATCTTAGTTCGTCAATCCATCGCCTTCGCTTCCTTTCCCTGCATCTTTTACAATCTCTAGGGATCCATTCTTTTATTGTTAATGTTGAGCTATGGTCTGTCATTATCATTATATATCGTGCCCATGTCCATGTTTTTCCTTACATGTTGTTATAATATCCTCTTCTTTAGTTTGCTCTCGTATCTATGTTGCTTGTTTTCTGTCTCTTGGTGTGTTTCCCATCATTATTCTTTCCATAGCTCTTTTAAGTTGTAACTACTGTAGCTTATGTTTCAAGGTTTTTGTATGGATCCAAGTTACTGATACATAAGTTAATACTAAGAGGACCATATGATTAAATACTTTTCATTTTAGAGAATTATTGCTTTACTTAAGTTATTGTAACTATTTTGTATGTGCAATAGATAGCAAATGGAATTGGGAGATTGTTCTCTGTATTACCAGATAGTTAAAAAAAAAAAAAAAACCTTGCCTCCTTCTTTCACTCGATTTGCATTGGCCATATACACGAATAAGAATGCTTCTGCTTTTCCTTGTATTTTGTTTTTTATCTTAGCATCTCTCTCTCTCTCTCTCTCTCTCTCTCTCTCTCTCTCTCTCTCTCTCTCTCTCTCTCTCTCTCTCTCTCTGCATCAATAAATCTGATCAAGTTTCCAATGATTTGAAATTTATTTTGTACATTGCAGCTCTTTGCAAGACTCCTCTTACATAAATTTAAAGAATATGTGAGATAGTGTCACGGCGCTCCTCAGTGACTGTTATGCCAATACAAGTGACCAGCTGCGAGTACCAACTGTCTTCAGATGGCTGCGTCCGCTATGTTGTTCAGACGGTTTTCATATATTTACTTGCTGTATACATGCATTGCAGGCGTCATTTCGATATTGCGTGTATATATACACACAGTGCATACATTCAGAGATTTCAAGGTACAGAAAGTATATTATGTACATATATGAACATTTATTTCATTTTACAGCAGTGTTTTGCATATTGTATATAAATTACATACATACATTTTGCTTTCCTGCTGTAATGAACTCATATACATAAATAAATTTTGTGTGGGTGAAGTATATTACATAGGATATGGACATACATTTATGTATGCATACAATTGCAACTTTATGATTTAGTCAATTAATCTATGTCGATTAGTTTTATTAAATTCTTACATACATATGTAACTTGTTTTTTTTTTTTTATTTATTCATATAGTGCACTACTGATGTCATTATTACGAGAAGCTATAATCTTTGGATAATGTTTGAATTTTTTAGTTGTAATCTCGTCTCTATTTGAGACAACAATCCATTTCAGTTGACTAACTGGAGTTTCTAAAATTCATTGTTTGAGTCAATAAAGGAACCATAAATTTTCTCACCTTATCGGGGAATCGAATCCTGACACCAAGGTTCTCGATAGAGAAACATCTTAGTTATTAATAAAATAAGGTTCTTGTCCTCATTTTTAACATGTCATGAGATCATATTTATGAGTGTGTTTAATGGCTAAATAATTTATCCATATATATATATTTTGGTAGTTCAGTAAGTAGTTGGTATCTTGGGATTATTCTATCGGAATGTGCTTCCATCCTCACCAATATAATAAAGAGTGAGTTTCTGGATATATATGTATATATATATATATATATATATGTATATATATATATATATATATATATATATATATATATATATATACATACATATATATATATATATATATATATATATATATATATATATATATATATATATATATATATATATATATCGTCACGCTGAGCGTTAGCAAAGAGGGAGTAGTCATACCATGGTGAAGGGGTACCCTGAGTGGTACACTCGGAAACCACAATCTTACAAATATCCGAACCAGCTTATTGTAGTTAGGAGAGGGGGGGGGGGGAGGGTTGAATCTGCGTATATACGTGTGCATATCTATGTAAATATTTAGCTGTCATTCTTGACGGATAGCGTACACTAGTTTGGAATACTACTACTACTAATAAAATATCCTCTAACATTCGGCTTCATATTTCTAATATATTAGAAGAAACTTGATTTATGATGATGTTTTGTTCCTCACGTATGTTAGTAAACTATTCAGCGAACACATGAAAGAAATCCATATGAAATTGGTAGGTAATCCTGAGGTGAATATTGTATTACAAGGCTGTAAAAATCGACGACAGAATATGTTTCAATTGGAAGTCCCCTTGAAAGGTGCTAAAAGGTTTGCAGAAAATGCTCGAAGGCTAATGCATCCTGCGAAGGATCTGACGAAGGATCTTACATCTATTTTACCATGGTGGGACGTAGAATGTTCTTGAATCGTCTTTGCGCTGTCGTTATGGTCAAGTCTTGATAGATGGAGGAAACGAGTCTGTGTTATTTCTAGTATGTGAAATGGAGTGTTATTGAAAAGGAAATTGCATTTGATAACATTTCTATTAGAATGATAATTGAGGAGTAATTGAGGATTACAGGGAACAAAGGGCGAACTGCAATTGGTAATTAAAACTGGCTCGAGTTAAAAAGATAAAAAAAATGGTCTTATTTTCTACTTAGAAGAATAGAAATCCTTTTAAGTAATCTATCCATGTATTTATAAGATGAGAATGTTAGGAGAGTATTTGAATTTTGCTTTTAAAGTTTCGTTACATGTTTTGTGTACTTGAGAAGAACTATATATCATAGGTAATTTAAGATAGTGCTTTCAACAAATTTGTATCAGTTGCATGATGGCTGTTCCATCACATTTTAACATTGTAGAAACAATAACATTGTAAAAAAACAAACATTTACATTACATCTCAAAAAAGTAAAATTTGTAATTTTTTTTTTCTATTTTTAAGAGCATCCTTAAGAATCAAAACCATATAGGCCAACATCGAGATCCAAAGCATAAAATTAATTTTAAGTGAACATATACTGTGTCTTTAATGTTTCAGGTGATCATCATGTGAGAACATTGTAAGCTATAAGTATGAAATCATCAATACGATTTCATCTTGATAATACTTTAAATTAAAAAACAGAAAAGTTTTTTTCAAAGATATCCCTATATTTCTAACGAGAGACATTCCATTTCAGTCATAAGAGAAATATTAGATACCTTATCCTCAGTCATACAAAAAAATACTTCATCGAGTTTCCTACCTATAATGATAATATTTCTGCAGTTCCCGGAGGAAATAAACGTTTGTTTTCAGAAAGTTTCCGTTTGAATAAAAGAAGGAAATGTAAACTATGCGGCGTGAGTGTTTTATCCAAAGTGTTATGACTGAAGACATTCCTCTTCTTGATGAATGATGATTATACTTCTACCCAAAAAGGAAATCATTTTTATCTGTGTTATTAGGAAAGACATGGATGCTCTTATTTGATAAAAACAAGCTATTATCCTCATTCAAGAAGTAGAACCTCCTTCACCCCTCTCCAGTTATCTTAATAAATGAACTCTGCCGTAAACATTACGAGTTTTCCCAACTCAGCGGGTCTCCCCCTTCCATCATAACATTGCTTCCTCTTCTTCGCTTTTTCTGACGTGAAATCCTGCGAAAGCAAACGCTGCCATTAGCCTTGAAGACGACGGTCTCACGAGCATCTCCCGCAGTCGTGCTTCTCAGGTCCTTATGGGTTACAACGACGTGGAAAAAGAAAGTGAATTTCGGCCTTAATGACTACTCCGGCACTTGCGTCGCTGCAAATGAGCTGCTTAACGAGGTCTTCCTCGTAACCAGATTTCGAAAACAACAGTTATAGTTTGGGAAGCAGATAAGCATCCACCAGGCTCCGTGTGGGTGTGGTTGTGGGTGTTTTGCAGGGTGGTGGGATGGGCGTTGGGGGTGGGTGGTTTGGTTAGAATGTGGATAAATCAATGCAAATGGAATTCAAGTTCCAGAAGTTTGGCCATTCCACGATTTTATTTTTCTTTTATTGAGGAAATATCTCCTGCCACTGAAGGCGGTTTATTTTTGTTTTTCATTTGGGCTATTTATTCGTTACCTGTTTTTTAAATGTTTCTTTTTGGTTATTTCTTCTTTTACTTTTTCTAACTAAATATCTTTCCCAATCATTAATCACACACACACACACACACACACACAAACACGCACACACACACACACACACACATATATATATATATATATATATATATATATATATATATATATATATATATATATATATATATACATATATATATATATATATATATATATATATATATATATATATATATATATTATATAAACTGTATATATATATATATATATATATATATATATATATATATATATATATATATAGAGAGAGAGAGAGAGAGAGAGAGAGAGAGAGAGAGAGAGATTCAAGCGATTATGGTAATAATGAACACGTATGCTAACTTTCGATATGCTTCAAATATTAAATTTTGTTATAATCTTTATTTTCCACTTTTGATAAATGACTCCAGGAGAGATTTTCTTAGAACTTGAGCCGAATGAATAGCTTTTGATAGCCATTGAGTTCACTTGTGTAAAAACACACTCAGACGATTATTATTTATTATAAAGTATATGCTTTTCTTTATATAGTCCTTAAACCGTGCAACGTGCATACATATATATACATACATATATATATATATATATATATATATATATATATATATATATGCGTGTGTGTGTGTGTGTATGTATGTGTGTGTTATATATAAATATATATGAATATATATGTATATATGTATATATATATATATATATATATATATATATATGTGTGTGTATATTATATAAATATGTATATATATATATATTATATAAATATGTATATATATATATATATATATATATATATATATATATATATATATATATATATATATATATATATATATATATATATATATATATATTCTTATACATACGCTTGCATTTTTCACTTATGTTTATCTCTTCATCGAGCATTAAGTTTTGTGCTTTCTAGGTGTAATAATTTATGGTTATGATATTGCTGATGATAATACATTTATAGATGTATTGTAGGCTTAGACGTAAATGGCCCTGAGTATAAGATACATTTTATGTGCTGTATAAGGTATTCGGGAGGTGATCTTCAATGACTGCTAGATCCCCCTATACATTTCAGAAACTTGCAACAGATCTTAGTGATCAGGTTTGGGGGACTGGAATTTAGATACGGTAGAAAAAGCCACTTATAAGGTTGGAATGCATTTATCGAAACGAATGGTTGAAGAAGCAATTATAATAAAATTAATTAATGGTAATTTACCCCTAAACAGGCTGATTATAGAATGATTTATTAATTTAATCAATTATTGTTTGGAGCTTTTCAGGACTTTGCTCTAAATACTGTTAATTTGATAGTAATTAACAAATTTGTAATGTGTAATCACATACGAGTAATTGAGATTTATCACTGATAATTGCTTGTATCAAAAAGTCTGCTATTTGATTAATTTTGTTTAACCTGGTCTTTGGGAAAATTGTTCCCGTAGGTATCATGGGCGAATGTATGATAATTAATATATTTCTTTTTTATTATGCCTTGGCCATAACTCCTGATGACCTAGTATGTTATATACCAGAAGGTGTAAAATGTTTAACTTCTTATACATAAATTACGGTCCTATGATATTGTGATGCGTAGGTTACATATTTAACCACATACGCATACACACACACACTATATATATATATATATATATATGCGTAAAAATCACAGGAAAACGTGATGCTCAGATGCAGAAGAACCACGGGGAAAATGAAAATACGGAATATACACTTAAGTCCTGATTAGTTTCGTGATACTTCCTCAGAGGACTGATTTATTGAGAGAGGTTTCTTACAATTTATAGGGAAAGTAAAAGTATGAACATACATATAGAGATTTAGAGAACAATGACACTCCCTTACCCGCTACCTGGGCTTGACTCAGGTGTTGAGTAGGAGGAGTCCGCAAGCTCGTTAGACACCTGCTAAAAAGGGTCATTTCTAGTGGCGGGTATATTCTTGTTTTCTTCTTATTTTACTTTTAGTACAGTTATTTATATGTCAATGCAGTAGCCTTATCTATATTAATACATAAGCAAAACATACACAAACATACAAATATATATACATATATATATATATATATATATATATATATATATATATATATATATATATATATATATATATATATATATATATATATATATATATATACATACACATACATATACATATACATACCTATATATATATATATATATATATATATATATATATATGCAACCATAGTTATTAAATCCTTAGGGCCCTGATATTGAAAGGAGCGCTGCAAAAAAAAAGTAAAAGAGATAGAGAAGTAAAGCATATTGTACACAAATGAAAACAATTTTGTATAGATAAAAAAGTGAAATGAATAAGCAACCCAACCATATATTTCAATACTTTATGGATCCACTTCATCCTATAGTTTTAAAAACTGGCGACCGACCTGTGGAATCATGACTGTAAATAGGTTACAATATTGCGCCAGAAAATGGTTTCATTAAAGTAATTTTTACCTTTTTAACTGATTTTTCATAAAATGACTTTTTTTTCCACCAAAGCTCTATGATAAGTGTGAGGGTTAGGAATCAAGTATT
Organism: Palaemon carinicauda; assembly: GCF_036898095.1. Classification (NCBI taxonomy): domain Eukaryota; kingdom Metazoa; phylum Arthropoda; class Malacostraca; order Decapoda; family Palaemonidae; genus Palaemon; species Palaemon carinicauda. Next base: position 75,962,025 of record NC_090741.1, on the reverse strand, counting down.
TTTTTAAATATATTTATAAAAGGAAAGGAATGTACAAAATTAGTAAGATAGTAGTAATTAATTGGTCATTAGGCCTAAATATTCCAAATTACAGTAGTCTTTATTGACGAAAAATTTATGAATTTTGAGACTTTATTGGATTTAATAGTAATCCCTCTTACAGATTGCATATAATTTGCGGAATTACGAAATTATTTTTTTTTCATTGTAATTCCTTAAAGAAAAAGTAAGTTCCTTGTATTTTCGTCCAATTTGCAGAAGACTGAAATGCTGTGGAAGTATTATGAAATGGTATAATTATATTGAATATTTACGATAATAGCGATAATGCATATTCTCTACATCCAGCTCTTCAGTAAATATTTTTGATAAATGACCCTTTTTTGTGAAAAATTACGCAAAATGTCATTTGCACAAAATAGGACCAAAGAAATAGATTGTTAATTTACTTCTTTTAATTATCTAAGAATTTAAAATATTCCAAATCTTTACATCAATTAATATCCTATTTTAAAGTTTCGAAACGAAAAAGGGATCGAGATTTTAATTACTAAAAAAAAAGAGATAAGTGACCGTACAACATCTCGATAAAGATATAATTTTGCTTACTAACAGTGTAAACAACACGACGACAAATTTAAAGATATTCCCAAATGTATCTCGAAATTGGATTAAAAATTTGTAAGATTAGTGAATAAAATTGTTATAATTATTTGTTTACTGACAGGGTAAAGATATTAATTCTAAATTTAAAGGTATTCCAAAATGTACTTCTAAATTGCATGCACAATATGTACTATTACCTCATAAAATGAACGAATGTAGTTTTGTTTGCAATGCTTATGGCAAAATTTGACAGGACGAATTCTAAAACTGGATCCTTTCAGGTTGTTTACTATACCAACCGTGTGTCACACGATCGTACGTAGTAACGACATTTCATTTTCTCTATGTATTATTCTTGTGTCTTCGCTCTCCCCTCGCACTGATGAGAACCTGAAATAACATGTCTGTTTTTCTCACCTATAACTGTTAACCGGTGAGTTTTTCGGTTGAACATAAAATTGCCTGTTATGTTTTGTATGGCCTTTTTGCCTGGAGTTTTTTTTTATATATAAACGTTAGTTCTGTTATAAAGTTTACTCAGTTGCTTTCATCCTGCCTTTGAGTAACAACCTTCTCTGGGCCCGTCACATTACTTTCGTGCTCTAGTCAGGCTGCATAAAGGTAAAAAAGAAGCCACAGGTGGAAGAGCTGTTAATTTCATGTCGTGAGTGGGATTTAGGATAAGGGAATGGAAGGGAAAAAGGAGGATATTGATTAAAGGAAGAATTTTAAAAGAATATAGCAATTAGTGAGTAGCAACAGATGCAGCTTAAAATGAAGATCATAGTAGAAAGGATATTCCACGAAATGTCCAAGAAGTAACAATTTGGGGAGAGTTAATTAGTGGAATGACAGTTGCTGCATTAAATAAGGACTGGAGGCAATTAAATTCGATTTCATTTGGCCCGAGAAGGTAAAATTAGATACAGCCTTTAACCGAGAGATGAGCTTTGCTGTGTATATATACCGTACTCGATCAGTGTTTGATTCTAATTTTCCACCATCAACTTAAACATCAGTGGCCTTACTAGCCAAAAGGCGAACAAGAAAACCTTGTAACGAGGGACAAAATGATAGTCTGTTAGCATCGATGATTGTCAGATAAATAGTATTTGTTAGGTAAACATTTTTAAGTGATTATTGACTGTCGTATATGACACATGAGAAACAATATACATAAATCACATTTTGTGACAAATTGCGCTTCATAGAAAAAAAATTAAATGTAGTACTAACTCTTTAGTGATAAAATGATTCTTAAATATCATATGGCAATGAATGCCATTTTATTTAAAATATAAATATATATATATATATATATATATATATATATATATATATATATATATATATATATATATACATATATATATCTATATATATATATATATATATATATATATATATATATATATATATATATATATATATATATTTGACAAAGTTACATGATCTTTTAAACCATTAAAATTAGAAAATTATTCCTCAAAGCAAAACCAAACATGGTCTTGGTCATCAATGCAAAATCATGTGCGGCTTTTCATCGTTGTTTGTACGACTATGACTACCATTTGTCCCGAGATTCAAAGATTATGATTTACCTGAAAGGAGTATAACTTGAACGTGCAGGTACACAAATGCAAGGAGTATGCAAAAGTTCTCGACATAGTTTTTTGAGGAAAAATAGCCTCGCTAGTTTGTATTGGTTGAGAGGAACATTTACTTGGTGGTATTTCCTCACAATATTATAGATTCTGGAATTCCCAGTAAATGAGAGTTTTCGTTTCAATTAGTCTTTTTTTATAATATATGCTACAAACTGCATACCAATTAATGGTAAATTGATCGAATGCGTGGCATTAAGGTTAGAAATAGATATTCTACGCTTTGTCACAGAGTAACCCAAAACCGACCCTAGTCTCGTAAAGAGGAAATGCAATTATCAAAGATGTAAGAAAAATAATTTTCCTTTTTTTTATATAATTTAATTACAAAACCATTATCATACAAACTTATCTCATGTAATCAAGAGGTTATTTTTGGAGGCAAAGTATTTTTTTCCGAGTATTCGAAAAAAAAAGAATTACTATTTTGAGGCGAAGTCTGGTAAAAGTAATGTCTTTTATATATTCTACCACTATGAGGTGTAATAAACCTTACAAGATTAATGGTAACAAGGAATGTTATTTTTGTGGCCAATTAAATAAATCACGAAGATATTTTCAAATGAATGACCTTATTAAGCAAAAAGTTTTATCTAATTTTGCAGACTATTTTCTGAATTAAAACGTATTTTCATAAGACAAATAAGCTTTCGTACCCTGAGGCGAAACGCGCTTTAGTTAACTACCCGAAACAAGACCGATGTTGATTTGTTTTAGTGAAACAAATAAACGATGTACTCGAAGTTTTCCTCTGTTTGAACTCTTTAAATGGTCTCGCTACTTTTTCGGTTTTCGTTTTTGGAGAAATTCCTCATAATTAGAACAAGGGATTCATTGAGTATAATTTCGAACTTTGTTCGTGTTTATAGTTTTGTGTTAAACATAATTATCTTTTTAGGGAATCTTAAATATAAATCACTAGCTGTATGTATGTATGTTTTTGTATGATTTTGAATACAACCTTTTCTGAAGCTACTTGATCCACATCAAAGTACTAAAGGAGCTGGAAATGCTAAAATAGTAATAAATTAAAATAATAATAATAATAATAATAATAATAATAATAATAATAATAATAATAATAATAATAATAATAATAATAATAATGATAACTAAGCTACACTCTAGTTGGAAAAATAGGATGTTATAAGCCCAACAGCTCCAACAGGGAAAAGTAGCCCAGGGAGGAAACAAAGTAAAGAAGTAAATTACATCTCAAGTAAGGAATAACTGATATAAAATATATGAAGATCAGCAACACCTTTAGAATAGATCTGTCATATATAAACTATGAAGATACTTAAATCAGTCTATTCAACATGTGTTAGTAATGCAAGGATGTCACAAGTATGAATATAGATGATGACTGTTTTCTGACATAGTGTTTTATTCAGGCTTTATTTGCGATGGAACTCAATTTTCTGCATCCTTATCTTTAACTATAGAATTCTAGGCTCGATATCAAATGCGAGGTGGAAATTAGATTCTGTCATCCTTGTGGGTTTATATTGATTGACATGTTGTCCGTAGTGTGTTTAGATTATCGGTCTTTATAACAAGTGGAACAGTAGAAAATTCTATTAGTAGAAATAACTAGACGAAAGAAGAAATTGGTGTTCATAGATAAGTAGAAAAGTGTTCACCTTTTTTAGTAACTGTTCCACATATCAGCACTTCGAAGTACTTAAGCATGAGTCATAAGTGATGGCAATGATATACACTAATAACAGAAACCTTATTAACATATCGGGAAGTTTGATATTGGCCTAAGACATGTATTTATTCCTTTCTGGTGTTTGGCCAGTTTTCATCACCATGCTAGCCACTGGGGATTGGTGATGATGGGAGACTAGTCTGATCGCTTCTTGCAAACCAATCTAGTATGATCATGGCGGTACACAAACCCTTACATTACGTTAAGGTATCACCACTGGAATAATAATCAACATGATGGCCCAAGTTCAGTTTTCCCTTTGACACAGGACATTTCTTTTCCGAAATGAAACGTCGCTTTTAATGAGACTTTCATATATTAGAAGTTTGAGGAGACTAGTCAGTGAATAATGTTTTTTATATGACCTGTAAACGAAGTAATGCATCTATGATAATTTATGTAAGAATGAAGACGATTATTCTTCTTTTACCAACTTCAAACTTCTGTAAGATGAGGGAACGAACTTGATTTGATTAATGATTAAAATTTTATGTTGCAGAATGACATGAATATTTGGATGATTAGTTTTGAACGGAAAGATAAATGATCAAAAACTAGACTCTCTCAAACTTAATTTCATTACTGGCCATAAAGACAAACTCAGATAACATCCTTCTCCATGAAATGAACCTTCTTTTTGATTGAGTTACTTAATCTGATTCATCTTAATTTCTTAATTTAAATCCAAACAAAATTTAAAAGTAACATTATCTTATTTTCACTGTAGAGGGAACTATAAAAGTATGTTTAAAATCACTTTTACATATTAGCACAAGAATAAGTACAACACACGATAAATAGAAAGTTTACCAATAGGTATATTGAGTGTTTTATTTCCAATTATGTACGAATACATACTTTTTATTTTTTTATTTCTGTTAGGACTTGATATTCAGAATAGTAGTATTCTGATATCTTAATGTTACCCATTTTAATTTTGCGAAGCAGATTGCTATTGTTTCATTGAGCAATTTTGTAGTTTGATTTTTTTATCACCTTTCTCACATATGGCTTAAGTAAATCAATTATAGTATAACTATATCTTCTATTAATCATAAAATGAAACTTGGTCATCTATTCCCTTTTGCTCAAATGCTGTTTTTCATTGCTAAAAAGATTTTGTCAGTTACTGTAATTGATATTTTTTAACTTCCAAATTCACTAATATTTTATATCACAAAAATATGCCCTAGATAAAACATGCTGGTTTTTGATAATTGTTTGCATAGACCTTTTGCTCTTTTTTGGTTCAAAAACAAGAATTCAATTTCAGAAATGGCATCTTTATCCCGAGAAATTGCTAGATCCATTTCTTGTTCTAAACTTCCACTTAGTGCAAGCATTTTTCAAGAATTTGTAAATTTATGAATGATAAAAGCAATGACATTATTTTCATTACTCAATTAGTTATTCGAGAGACGTGACTCATCCCTCAGTTGCAAGTGAGACATTCTCCATCGTCGAATTTCCTTCCTAAAATGTTAATGTTTCAGGAAACCCTTGGTAATGTAAGCGTTCATTTCCGAAAGACTCTGTGCAAATGCGAGTAGGAAATGTAAGCTAAGGTTTATACGATAATGGTCTTGCACCTCAGTTTAACTTAGGAAATGTGATATGACTGAAGGCCACTTTTCTCTGAATCTATGAAAATTGCATTAACCTTGGCCAGGACGATGTGTATTTGTGCCATTCCACGCTGCCTCTTTTAATTCAGTGGCATAATTTTCGAAAAATCCTCATATGAGTGTGATGAATTTCATTATTTTTCTTTGGAATATTTTTCAGGAAAAGGTCTAAAAAGCCATTTTTTTCCTCGGAGAGACAAAGATTGTTCCATTTCATTGTTGGTCGTCTGTAAATACAGTAATTAATTTTAGTTTTATTAACACTAAAGAAACAAAGAAATCGTCTACACATACTTTCACTCATCCCTATCTTTATATCCTCATCTTGACAAAGGGAATTATGTAAAGTGAAGGCAAAATATGTCTTAAGTATGTTCCTGAGGTCTCTAATGTAACAAAGATTTGGTGGTCGATGTGGTAACGTCCCTGACTAGTGATCGCCAGTCTGGGTTCAAGTCCCGCTCAAAATCGTTAGTTCCTTTGGTCGCTGCAACCTCACCATCCTTGTGAGATAAGGATGGGGGGTTTTGGGGAGCCTAAAGGTCTATCTGCTGAGTCATTAGCAGCCCTTGCCTGGACCTCCTTTTTCTAGCTTGGTTGGAGAGGGGGCTTGGGCGCTAATCCTATGTATATATGGTGAATCTCTAGGCCTTGTCCTGCTTGATAGGGCAATGTCACCTCCTTTGCAATTGCCATTCATGAGCAACCTTTAATCCTATAAATCTTTTAAAAGATTAAATTTCCGTTTCAGTTACTATTGCAATGTGTTTCATCGAGCCAAAGACTGGTTCAAAACAACTTTATCCTCCTACTTTGCTTCAAAACAACAGTTGAAAACTAAAATCCCTAGATAATTTGAAGGAGTTCGTGTGGACGATACTGTCAATGAGGATGTCGGGTTAAATATTTTTATCATTTGGAAGAAAATTATATCCATTGTAATATTTTTTTTTTCCGAGGTTATTTTTGTGTAAATAATTTGCTGATTGGTGACTAGTTTTTGATTAGTTGTTTATTAGATAAAGTTCAAAAGTACTTCTCACAGTACGTGTGACTGATTCTCTCTCAACTTTTGGCGCTGACGTAACGCACCTAGCTGGCAAAGATAAGGTACAGTTGGTCACAGGAATTACTGGTACACCTTGCTCTGTAGAAGTGCATCCAGCTACACTCTTACTGTGCGGAGAGTTCCTCTGTTTATCCCAGCTCATCGCTCCAGGTTGCGCTCAATACGCTAGTTTTCTGGTTTCTGGCTGCCAAGTAAGGGTGTTACTGGGTGCGTTCTTTAGAGCAAGGCGCATCAGGGATTCCTATGGACAACTGTACCTGAGTTCAAGTTCCGGACTGGACGGAGAGGGGGGGGGGGGGTTGTTCCTAAAATTTAGAATAACTCTGTTCACTTAAGTAGCAAATTAGGTACCTAATTGTTAATCGACCATTGCGGGTTGCAGCTAAGGTGAGGGGAGAAAGAGATGAGAGATGAAAACAGACGTGAGTTTGTGTATCTGTCAGTAAAATATATCATTAAAAAAAATCTCTCTCTCTCTCTCTCTCTCTCTCTCTCTCTCTCTCTCTCTCTCTCTCTCTCTCTCTCTCTCATAATATTACCCTGTACGTTTTTCACAACTAAAAGTTACTATTGACCAACAAATCGTCGTAATTACTCACTTCAGATTGGATGGGAATAATTTGTAGAAATTCAAATAAGAAACATAATAGAAATTGTGTGTGAAATAGTTTATTAACCCGCTTTAGCTAAACGCAAGATTTATGATGAAATTAAAATTTGAAAGATTCTAAGTTAATATTTAGTTTTTTTTTAATCTTGAGATGATTTATGCAAAAACATAAACGGTTATATATTTTACTTTGAATGCATTTACTGTAATATTAGAGGGCATGAATTTCATTTCCATCTTTAATTTTGTTTAAATAAAAGTAGTTTATACTAATATTTTTAACACGTTTTGTAACCTTATATTTGTTTAAGGATGACCTATGTAATACAATAATATATCTCTCTAACTTTATATATATATATATATATATATATATATATATATATATATATATATATATATATATATATATATATATATATATACTTACTTATATATATATATATATATATACATATATATATATATATATATATATATATATATATATATATATATATATACTTACTTATATATATATATATATATATATATATATATATATATATATATATATATATATATATATACAGGGTTATATATATATATATATTTGTGTATACTAATGAAAAATTTGCACATTTATACGTGTTTTTTTCATATATATTCATATAAGCCATATATACCTATTAATATCTGGATTCTCTCCACCTCGGGATCAGAGACCCAAGGTGGAATCAACTTTACGATATCTTCTGGTCGACCAGGTAATTGAACCCGTGCCCAAGAAACTGAAAAGGAATCGAACACGGTCCCAAGAAACTGAGGTTCCAGTGGTTAAAGTCACTGGAACCTCAGTTTTCTTGGGCCCGGGTTCGATTCCCTGGCCGACCAAAAGCTATTATTAAAAAGTTGATTCCTCTTGGGTCCCTGATCCCGAAGTAGAGAGAATCCAGATTCTACTATTTATATATGGGTTATATATATATATATATATATATATATATATATATATATATATATATATATATATGTGTGTGTGTGTGTGTGTGTATATATATATACATATATATATATATATATATATATATATATAGATATATATATATATATATACAGTATATATATATATATATATATATATATATATATATATATATATATATATATATATATATATATATATATATATATATATAATAGGTTTTTCACATTTTGATTAATTTCTGTGAGTATACAGTTCTTAATTTTTATTTTTACTATATTCTTGATTAATTAATTTCCTCTATGATGGTTATTTTGTGTAATTGACAGCGATGTTTCCTCACCCCAAAAAATCAAACTTGATATAAAACTTCGATTTTGATTATCAATTATGTTTTAATTACGCATCATAGTTAGGATTCTTATTTTTCCTCGCGTGTATAATTACTCATTAAATTTGAGCTTCCATTTTTGGAGAATTATCAAATGGTCACAATTTTGTGAAATTGATAATTTTTCATATTTTTTTTCTAGTTTACTGGAAATACTTTTAATTATTGTTAAATATTATATAAAAACTTTAGCTTCAGTTTTTATATATTAGAGTGCTTGGTACCCTTCCCTTATATGCTCAATATCAGTGGTGAGCAATTAACAAGTAGTAACTATAAGCAAAATGTATAAGGATTATTAATTGATGTCATCATTATGTCAGTAGAAATTTTCAACAATGTGTTTATTTATTATATTTTGTATGACAAAGTACCAGCAGCTTTTCCAAATGTCCTAGACGTATGGTTTCTCTAAATATAATTATTATTATTATTATTATTATTATTATTATTATTATTATTATTATTATTATTATTATTATTATTATTATTATTATTATTAGCTAAGCTACAACCGGGACAAATAAGCCAGTGTGGAAAGGAAATAAGGAATTAAATAATTGATGTAAGATTTAATTAACAATTAATAAAACAACAAAATAGATATTTCATATATAAACTATAAAAGAGTTTTGTCAGCCTGATCAACATAAAAAACATTTGCAGCAAGTTTGAACATCTGAAGTTTTACATATAATTTAATTGAAACATACACTTATACTTAAGAATTAAGCAAAAAACAAAGTATATATGTTAAAACTCATTATAATTCTTTATGTACTTTATTAACTTACTAAAACAAACTCCTATAATGTACATAATAGTGAAATGCACAAGAACCTTCTCCGCAGGTGAAATGAATGATGTCTCGGATCGAAGTGAAGAAACTGCTGAATGCAAACGAGCCATCATGAACAACAAAGGTTTAAGGTTTGTTTGATTTTCCAAACACGCGAAAACGCTTGTTTGTTCTTCCAAACAAACTCAGACAGAGGACTGCATTTGAGCAACGCTTTGGTAAATAACTTTTGCCTTTGCCCCACAAGCTCGCATTTTAACTTCGGTAACTACCTCCTAATCTGAGTCTAAATGCTTCCACTTCACATTTCAACCGCTGATTAAATAAGGTTGTTTTTATCCTGTTGATGTTTCATTCGATGTAAACATTTCATTCCATACTTGAAATTTGAAACGGAGTTTTATTTTTTACTTTTTTTTTCACTTTTGAAGTTTCCTTTGAGTTAAACCCTATTTTCAGTGCTTAAGATTTTAGTACGAACTTTTATATTTCTAATTTCACTGATTATGAAGTGTTTTTTAACAATTATATTTTCAGATGATCACCAACACATTGGAGGTTTATTCTTCGGCTATTACCTATTAATGAGTTGTTATTCGTAAAAGGGTTACATTGAAAATTACCAGTAAATACAAAGCTTGGTAAGATTGAGATAAGTAAGTTTCATTTAGCTAAATCTATACATTCCAATGATAAGATATAAAAATATTCATGTAGGTTTCTCCTATCAGTATCTAGAAATATAATCTCACTCAACTTCATGAAAATCCCTTGTTCTTCAGGGAAAATATCTCCAGCAGAACATGTCATGCAATAAAATCAAGATATCAAAGAAGCCTTTTTCTAATTATTGAAAACCGTAGGCTAACTTTTTGCAGAAGTTTGTATGGTTGTTATATAATGAGCATCCGACAGAGAGGGAAAATTGGCTTACCATCCCAAGTTTACATGAAGATATTACTTTTTCATCTTGCATCTTGTTCCAAGAAAACTTGCAGATGTAATTAGTGAAAATCTATCGATGCAACGATGACCTAAGACACAACAAAAAGTCATGTTTGTCGTATGCCAATGAGCTAAGAAAATTATCAGCCCAACCACTGAAAGGATAGAAAAAAAAAATCAACCACACTTGCTCAAGGGCTAGAAAAATCTTAAAAAATACAGCACCACTTACTGAAGGGGTTGCAAAATAGATAAAATAGCCCCACTTGCTGCGTGGCTAATACAATAGAAAAAAAATCAGCCCCAGTTATTGAAGGATTGAAAAAATAAAGAAAAAATATCAGCCCAACTTATTGAAGGACTGAAAAAAAACTAAAATAATATCAGCCCTACTTATTGGAGGACTGAAAAAAGCTAAACAATGTAAGCCTCATTTTCTGAAGGGCTAAAAAAAAAAAAATAAAAGGCTCCACCTGCTGAAGTATTAGGAAAAAACAGTTCCACTTGCCCAAGGGCTAGAGAAATAAATAATATAAAAAAAAAACAGCACAACATACAGAAGGGATTGGAAAAAAAAAATAGCCCCATTTGCGGAATTGCTGAAATAATAGAAAAAAAATCAGCCCCACTTATTGAAGGGCTGAAAAAAGCTAGAAAGAAGAGGACCCCCACTAGCTGAAGGGGTAATGTATAGAAAAAAAATATTGGTTCAACCTGCTAAAGAATTGAAAAACGAAAATAGAAAAAAAAAATCAGACCCACCTACTGAGAATTGAAATCAACCCATCTTCACCATCGTAGCTAATTGGTAGTTTGTTACTTGGCATTCGATTACTGATAAATTTTTCACATTTAGACGTGTTTTTCATATTCAAATAAGCCATATATATTTTCGATATATTAATGTCTGGATTCTCTTAACGACCTCGGATTCAGAGTAACAAACTACGATGGTGAAGATGGGTTGATTTCAATTCTAAGTACAAAACATCTGAATTCGACAGGTATAAGTACAGAAGAATTATCATTGACTTTTATCTTTCTTCGTGGCCAAGTGGTTTAGTCACTGTCTATACAAGCGTGCCGACCCGGGTTCGATTCCCGGCCGGCCAGAAGCTCTTGTCATTGTGTGATTTCGCCTGGGGCTCTGATCCCGAGGTCGTTAAGAGAATCCAGACATTAATGCATCAAAAATATATATGGCTTATTTGGATATGAAAAACACGTCTAAATGTGCAAAATTTATCATATATACATATATATATAAATATATATATATGTATATATATATATATATATATATATATATATATATATATATATATATATATATATATATATATATATATATAAAGCAAAAGCCAGTAGGAAATGCTAAAAATGTTTGTATCTACCACTTTTGTGCATTTTCATACACACTTCTTCAAGGTACAATAAAAGTGTCTATTGAAATTCACGAAAGTGCTAGGTACTGAAACATTTAATTAAATCCTACTGGCTTTTATATATATATATATATATATATATATATATATATATATATATATACTGTATATATATATACATATATATACATATATATATATATATATATATATATATATATTTATATATATATATATATATACATATATATATATATATATATATATATATATATATATATATATATATATATATATATATAATATATATATATATATATATATATATATATATATATATATATATATACATATATATATATATATATATATATATAGCCAGAAAGTTTCTCTTTATTATATAGGAGAGAAGGGTGCACACATACATTCAAAATTTACAGTAAAATTGGAAAACAGCGAGACGTGTCTCTGCCACCCGTCAAGAATGACTGAAATATAACAAGGTTGAGATGGAAGTTCCGATCCCAACGAGTTTGTATAACATTTCAAAACTCTGACCAAGTTACGGTTATTCGCGAGCCTTTTCGATTGGTCCTAGACAGAGCGACAGCAAAGAATGCAGTCCATTGATATTGTGTGTCATTGCTTCTCATTATGAATATGGTTAAAGATGCACAGTCGTTTAGTTTATTACTAGTTATTTATTTATGCAATCCATTTAAAAAAAAATATGTATGTCTTGGCTGAGCTAATGCTTTATCATGTATAATTAATATGATACGGTATGTGAAAAGGTATAAAAATATCCGCCCCACTGAAAAAACGTCCAATTCCAACCAGATTATTTCCTGATTTATAGATTTTAATTGCTAGAAAAATGTTTATGCGTCACTGCTCTCGAGCAAACAAGATAAATGTTTAATAAAAAGTCAAATGCCTTTTCGCTTAAAATTTTTATCGTAAATATTCAAAGGTTGAAAGGATATATAGAAAGAAGTATAAATCTGAGATATTTTGTTATTTACTTGCAAGGGGGACCTCGAACTTTCATTGGATACAATGAAGTAGAAGGAATGGTGTCGAACATAAGAGTTAGGAACAAGCTTTTTATATAAACATAAAAAGCCTACTACCTTCAGAAACATAGATCTGCCCAAAGAACAAGATGTAATTAACCCCCCCCCCCCCCTTCAGGCGAGGAAAAGTATTCGGAGCCCCTAAGACTAGGCAACAACAAAAGACAATGCCATAAAACCAAAGGGGATAAGCAGCTGGGTTTGATCAGCTGTCAGCAACCCTTATCCTGATTAGTGACCAATCCTGGAGCTAGAGCATTTTCTCCATATTTCCTATCCTCACTGGGCTGTTTTCCCAGTTGGAGGCTTTGGTCTTATAGCAACCTTCTTTTTCAATTAAGGTTGTATCCTAGCCACTACTACTACTACTACTACTAATAATAATAATGATAATAATAATAATGATTATAATAATAATACGAAAAAACACTCAGAGTGCAGACCTCCGCCACGACAGCTTATTCCTTGAAACCAATTTCCCCTTCCCAGAAGGAGTTTACACCGTAGGCGTATTTGAAGTCCGTGTGACAACCATGTGCGAACTTGGGTTTAAGGTTAGGGTTAATTAGGTTGACCTTTTGCTCGACCTTGACCTTTGTTCTAGGACATTCAAAATTGAATCACTGCCACGTCTCAACACAACAATTAATTCCTGAGTAAAATTGTGACCAGGAAGTTGATCACAAAAAGGAAAACGGATAAAGAAACAAACGGGCGAAAACATGACCTCCTAACTTCGTTGGAGGAAGGAATAATAATAATAATAATGACAATAATAGTAATAAAAATAATTTATTAATTTTTTGTATCTCTTGGAAGAGTTGATATTTTTATATCTTACATTTTCTGTTTTTAAACAACAAGATAACTGAGATTTACAGAGGCTCGCGCATGTCCTACAGTAACAAAGTTACCCTTCCTCCTTTACTAATTTTATGGGTGTGAATTGATACCCAACATGATTCTAATTACATACGTATATAACTCTCAATAAGATAGTGCATTATTATTATTATTATTATTATTATTATTATTATTATTATTACTTGCTAAGCTATAACTCTAGTTGGAAAAGCATTATGCTATAAGCCCAGGGGCTTCAACAGGGAAAATAGCCCAGTGAGGAAAGGAAACAAGGAAAAGTAAAATACTTCAAGAACAGTAATAACATTAAAATAAATATTTCCTATATAAACTATATAAACTTTAACAAAACAGGAAGCAGAGAAATAAGATAGAATAGTGACCCAGTGTACTCTCAAGCAAGAGAACTCAAAGAGATGATAGATAGGGCAGGATTGATTGAATCCTAGAAGTTAATATGTAACATTAGATTCAGTATTACAATCTAGGGAAAAGTTGCATAATGTCTTTAAAACGGTCACATGAGTCAGAATTGTTTGTGGGACATTCGGTACGAATGTGATATCACTAATCTGCTTTATAGTGTTGTACATGTTTCAGAAAAAGAGATATAATTATATATATATATTTTTTTTATTTATTTATTTATTTTTTTTTTTTTGGCGAATTGCTCCATAATACAGAATACAACTTTACGCACATACAAATTTTATGATTTTTTATGGAAACAAGAACCCGCCTTTTCCCGATGTTCAGTGAACGCTTCTTAATCGAGCTCACAAATTGTTTGTGAGCTGTAGAGAGTCGAAGGATTGACATTAACACAGCCCCCAAAAATACAGCCACCCGGGAACTTCATCTCTGCAATCGCAATTGTTTTCCTATGACTTTCAAAAATTTTGAATCATGTTTTGCTTTGTTGAGTCAAACGAAACCGAGTTTACTTAGTTACAATTCACATTTGAAGCTGTAAGTTCATCTCCCATTTCTAGCCCTAAGCTGTTTTCTTTTTGTTTCTGATAAATCTCTTAATACTCTTTTCACGTTATTTCTTCGGCTTTCTCCATTACTGCTGTTATGGCACCCTTTCTTTTCGCTTATCTAATTCTCAGTTCACTTTTACTTATTCATGCGTCCATATAGCGATACCTGATAAACCATACAAGACCCAGTTTCAGCCCGAATTGAGCTCAAAGGAACACGATAAATGACCCCAGCTTTGGGTTGCTTTAATATGGGGACGCTCGATGCAGTATATCCTAAACCTTACAATATTTACATTTAGAATATTCATGAGAAAACAAATGTGGTTTTCGTCAAAATGTTTGTACACAAATTTTGTTGACGTTTCAGAAATAATAAAAGTAACCGTTCCCGAGAATCTGAGATTAAATGAATGTGAAAGAAGTCAGTAGGGATTGTATTCACTTGTTTACTTTTGGAATTAGGTATCACGTAAAGCCATTTATCTTCCTTAAATCTTAAAGTTTCCCGTTTACGTTGGATAATAGACAATTTAGCTGCCCTCTGGTTATCTGTCACGCGGAAGAAGCTTACCAAATGTTTATGAGGCGAAGTAGAAAGAGCGAAAGTTCCAACAACTAATGAAGGATCTTAACCAATGTGTGTGTGTGTTTGTGTACAATATACGTAAAAGCCTCACCTTACCACGACTACCAAATTCAGCGCTTACGTCAACTGGGGCATAAAGGATTTCCAGAAACACACCCAACCATTTCCTCTTTATTATATCAGTTAAGGGGTTCCGCCATCACTGCTGTTACGAGACCAGAGAGAGAGAGAGAGAGAGAGAGAGAGAGAGAGAGAGAGAGAGAGAGAGAGAGAGAGAGAGAGAGAGAGAATTTCAATGGGCAAATTCAATTTCAAAGAAAAGTATATTTACGTCAATTATTCTTTAATTGCTGAAAAAAAAAATCCTCCTTGGTAGATATGATAGGGAGTTTCTTGAGCCTAGCGGATGCTTTTACGTATGGCTTAAGAGAGAGGTCTTTTCTGTTTCTTTGTTTTCCAGATAACAGAACACTACCCTTTACAACTCTTAAGGGTCATATTTATTGTTGGCTAAGTCCTTGGAGCTGAAATTCCTTTTTTTTTTCTTTTACTAATTAATGTGACCCTAATGTCCTTGGCATACCTCGCTCTGAGGAAGTGCACCCTATATCACCCTTACTGTATGGTGAGTTCCTGTTTGTAGTCCCGCCTCCATCCATGCCTTCTTTTTCTACGCTAGCTGTTCTTCTCCAACTATATGTAATAAGCAGGTTAACGCTTTCCGTTACTCCTGATAGTTTTCGCTAAACAAAATGCCTGAAAGTGTAAATTGCGATAGTGGAAACACGAAACATTTAAGAAACTTTGATACCAGATTTGGATTTGTTAGAGCAAGTGGATATATTGGAGAAATCTCGAGCTAAAAAGATTATATTGAAAACAATTTTCAGTCACTAGAGGAAGAAAGTATATAAAAATTTCTGGCGTAAATTCAATAACTTTACCTGTTTCTAATTTTGAAAAACAGAAGGGGCAGCATCCTTTAATACCATTAAACGAGCAACAAGCATCAACCTTGTGATCTAGAGAGTTACCACACTGCATAACAATAACTCTTTGAATAAAAGGCAATCCTATAATCAAGTACTGTCAAAGTCATCACAAACACCCACCAAAAATACTTACCTGAAATTCCAGAAGCATCAGCATTCAAAAGACTTAATCTAAAGAAATGTACCTCACTCAACTAAATGGCTGACGAATATACCAAGTCATAAAGAGGTATCAACTAACTTAAAATTCAGGGAAGGAAGTAATCCTTTTAAACTATATGCTAACAAAAATTTGAGACCGAACATCCTCTTCAAAAACGAGGTATTTACTGAAGTCAATATACATAAGGTTCGATTTGCAGAGAAGGTCCTACAAGTCCTTGGAGTATATATATATATATATATATATATATATATATATACTGTATATATATATATATATATATATATATATATATATATATATATATATATACTGTATATATATATATATATATATATATATATATATATATATATATATATACTGTATATATATATATATATATATATATATATATATATATATATATATATATATATATATATATATGTACATGTGTGTATATATATATATATATATATATATATATATATATTTATATATATATATATATACTGTATATATATATATATATATATATATATATATATATATATATATATATATATATATATATATATATATATACATATATATATAGATATATAAATATATATATATATATATATATATATATATATATATATATATATACATATATATATATATATATATATATATATATATATATATATATATATATATATATATATATATATATATATATATATATCTATATCTATATATATAGATATATATATATATATATATATATATATATATATATAAATGTATATGTATATATAGATATATATATATATATATATAAATATATATATATATATATATATATATATATATATATATATATATATATATATATATATATATTTATATATATATATACATGTTCTTGCAACAACAGCATACACAGCCATTTCTAGTTCAATAAATCCTTTACATCACCACAATGGCCACTGCGGATTGGTAATAGTGGTAGGAGACTTTAGTCTGATCACTCACAGCAAACTAAACTAGTATGGGTGGCCCTGGCTAGTGCAGCTTTGCTAATCATAGCAAAACACGCACCCTTTCATCACGGTAATGTATCCCCACTCAGAAAGATATATATTCTTACAAAGTTGGTCTAGCGTAGAGTAAATAAGTTAAACTGGTATATTATTTATGTTTTCAGCCCGTAAGGTGAGTTCCTCTAATGTAGATATAAGTATTGTATGTAAAATATGTAAGATTTTCGTTGATAATTTTATTGTAATTTTCATTCAAGTCAGTATATGTAAAGACATGTTATTATTAAGAATTACCTTTTTATTTCTCGTATTTTGTTACAAAGTCTTATGTAACTGTTTAAGAGTGTTATGTGATCCATACGAGATATGAGCAAGGTCGTATATGAATCTTTATTTATATTTTTGTGAGGTATTGCATCATGTTTGTTAGAAAATACGCAATTCTGAAATTTTCAACGTGTTTTGGAAGGTTCTCAAAAACCCTAGTGTTAGATTCTTATATCCGCGGACAAAGGCGAGTGGAGCTACCTGATAGAGTTGCCGTGCGCGAGGTTGATTCTCCTGTTCGATACGTGATAACTCTGGCGTTGCTAGGGGCCGGCCCCAAGCCACGAGAATAATCTATTAGAATATTTGAGAAATTACCAAGTTCATATATAGGCGCCAAAGGGCTGCATAGCAGCAGAAGAGAAACAGCCGTCCTGTGAAACAGCCAAAGTTAATCCCTCTCTCTCTCTCTCTAGTACCTATAGTGTGTCCTCTCCAAAGAGATTTTGTGCCCCAGCATATATAGTGTGTAGTGAGTTAAAACGTTGCTGTAAAAATAGCCAGAAATTTTATATCTTTTGGGTTGTGGTGAGTGTTGGTATTGTGTAAATCTTTGTAACTGACCCAGGGAGAGTCATGAAAATATGTGAAGTTAGTAAGTTTATTAGTTACTCTATGTAAGTTCTTTAAGAGTTTAAGCATTAGAGAGTAATTATTACTTTTTTCTTAGTCTAACGTCTTATTCAGATTTAATATTTCAACTCAAGTGATTATATACTTTACAGAACGTAACATTTGCGTATTAACCTAAGATGTATTCAAACTTATTATTTCGAGTGATTTATTTTTTTCTGCAAATTCTTTCAAAGTATTGTAATTCATATAAAATATATATATTTTTTTTTGTAAAGAGTGTACTATCTCAATCACCAGTGTTTATTTCATAATCGCTCGTATCCTGTTAATGAATTGAAGTAAGAAGTTGTTTGAATAGATCATAATAATAATCACCCAGTTTTGTTTTGAGTGTACTTAAGAGACCTTTGGATATTCAGTGTTTTTGTATATTGCTGTCTGGGAGGTATATAATTGTCTCAGAGATCAGGTATCAATATTTTAAAGTGTAACAGATTTAATATAATATTATATTTTCGGTTCACAGACCACGGGACCTCCTACACCTATTGACGCAAAGAGCCTCGATTAGACTTCACCAGTCGACTCTATCTTGAGGTTTTAATTCAATCATTCTAATTTATATTCATCATCAACTTTACGCTTCATAGTCCTAAGCCATGTAGGCCTGGGTCTTCCAACTCTTCTTGTACGTTTGCAACAAAACTGCTGATACTATTTTATTTTTGCTTAAGACAAGTGTTGTTCTTAAATTGCCACTTACTATGAGATTCAGGGCCTCTGTAACACGGTTTTTTGGACTTTGCTCCTTATCAAAGCATCGGATGTAGCTGAAAGTTGACATATGTATATTTTGCAGCCACACACAAATTTTGTCAGCATCATCAATAACCTAAACCCGATAGTTATAATTTTCATAGAGTAAAAATGATCTAGCCGGCGCCATGGCCAGTGATAACGAGCCAAGAGTCAAAAATATTTATTACGTAAGCAATGTAATCACTTTTTGACAAAATTTTGCCCCGCCCATCCACCAGACACCCATTCACCTTGTTCCATCTGCTCTGAAACCCAAAACAGTCAAGAATGGCTAACAGGATTTGGAATTGCCCCCGTGGTTGCAAAACTGCATTTGTCTTACGACTTGCAACTTTATACAGTGAAGAGAAAGCCCGTGGCCATATTTACTATAGCCTGAATAGGTAATTATTCAGTTTCTAGTTTAAATTCAATGTTTATGGTCTGATTTGTATGTAGCGTAACATGATTATAATACTTGTAAAGTCATTCAGGATTTTGAACATTTCCATTAACTATTCACTATGCCACCAAGAGAGAGAGAGAGAAAGAGAGAGATTGTATGTAAACAGTCTTTATATAACTATTTTTGTTAAAATAAGAATTTTGTGCTAAACTCTCCATCAGACCAACGGATCATCCGATATAATTTTTTTTTCTTCTTCTTAGGCCGTACGACCTTGTTGGCTATGTTTTGGGCATGACTGCATTTTGTAAATATATCATGAATTGCATTAGGAATTTTATTTGTACATCTAATGGGAATTTATAGAAGTAAAGTGAACATAATTCATTTATCCTTTAAAATAATTACTACATGTAGCAAAACAAATAGTAGTAAAGATGATAATGCAATGTAGGAATGATACCATACTTTATCTTAGCTTCAACATCGGCAATAACATACCCAGTTGCCATAATTTGTCAGCTTAATGAAATAACCCATCATCTAATGTTAAACTTAATTTCTGAGGAGGCCATGGCTTATTGCACAGTGAAAAATCATTACGAAGACTCATGATACATAAATGTGGGTGGGGTATCTGTGCTAGCGTAGTAATACTACTGTAGCAGTAGTGCCGCAACAGTAGTATACATGAATTAAAAGTTTAGGCCAACTGCTGGGATCCTTGAGGATCATTTAGCACTTCTTACAACTACACGAGAAATGAGTTTTTATAGCCAGAATTTAAATTTTCTGATCCAACATTGCCCATGATAGATTTCAGTGTTATCCTGAATTATAACGAGGCCAAAGTGGGTGGAGCCTCATGAAGTCATCATTCTGACGATAATTATTGGTGAAGGTTTAAAGCCAAAATACGGTACCGGCTATTTTTTTTTTTTTTTTTTTTTTTTTTACAGTAAATAGGTAGGTAGATATACAATAAATAAATATTGCTTGACATTAGATATAGCAGTTATCAAATCAAGCTTGTCTACTACGTTTTTCAAAATTACCAACTATTCCCTACACCTTGTCAATCTGATTGTGACCTATAAAGTAGACTGTAATTTCTTAGGAAACTTATTTTGGGAGTTAGACTAATAATCGAAGTGTTTTTGTATTTATTAACATATTTTGTTGGTTTGTTCATTATGACAATTATCAGTGGAGAGGTTTCAGAGTTCATAAAGGTGTACTGCTTTGCTTTTATTTAAACTTTTGTGTCATTGTTGGCAGAGGTATAGCCTTCATTACGTATAGCCAATCAACGATCGAGAAAGAGGGAAGAAATGCCGTCATAAGTTACGTAACGAGTGCATTCGAAACCTTTTCTCTGAGTAAGTCTTCCAAAAACGTCACTTTTATATTATAAGTACCAAATTTATTCAACCTACGTAATGCAGAATATAGTCAAAATTTATGTGTAGATATAATGTGCATTCTGAATAAGTGTTATATTTATGAAATTCATAGATAAAAAAATATTGCGAAAAACCGTGTTACAGAGGCCCCGAATCTCATAGTAGTATCAAATCATATATTTCTCTTAGTAAACATGTGTATGGTCGGTTGTTATGGATAAATGTATTATTGAATAATGTTAGATCGTTAAAAAATCTTTTCATGCTAAAATGATAATTCAGAATATATATATATATATATATATATATATATATATATATATATATATATATATATATATATACTGTAGCACGAATCCCTTTGTCAACATGTCTCTGTGGGAATCAGTGAGACTAGTCTTTGAGCTGCCTGTCTGAATAGAAGGATTCAAACGGGGAAAGAGGGCGTCTAGATGGAGAACAGTTTAAGCAGAGCCCTATAATCTGATGATAATAATTTATGTATTTAGGATACAATTTCAAAGTTATTACTTATGTTTTGCTTATGTCGTTTTGTGTATAAAACAAACGTTACTTACGATCGTGATTCAAAACTTGCAATAAATTATTTCAAGTCATAGTTTAGACTATAGTCAACGCTACTTACATAATTCTAGTCAATCAATGGGTTTCTTCAGTTTGAGGAAAAATTAATAAATAAGTAAATAAATAAATAAATAAATAAGCGAGGTGGTGAGTTATCTTCGCTATTAGAAATACAATTAATTCTACCTTTCTTTTATTCTACTTTTACTTTACAAGGCAAAGACTATAATCAGCTCAAACATTTCAACCACACGAGTTATGTGCAGATTCTACAGAAAGACAATAACAACTCATCTTAAATATTATTATTATTATTATTATTATTATTATTATTATTATTATTATTATTATTAATGATAATAATAATAATAATAATATTAATAACATTAATAATAATAGTTAAGATAATGAAGATAATGGTGATGATAGGATGTCTCTGGTGTCTAGGCCAATGCTATTGGCTTTATAACTCTCCGTCTTCTTCTCTCTACTGATATTGCATCTCCCTTTTTGTGTATATATATATATATATATATATATATATATATATATATATATATATATATATATATATATATATACGTGTGTGTGTGTGTGTGTGTGTGTGGAGAAAATGCCCTCCTAGATCTTGATGAAGTCCCTGGCAGCAGGGTGACGGATTGGGTTTAAGGCGAGGGAGAAACTGTCTCTTCGGCTTTTACTCCTGATGCCTGGTGGTTGATGTAACTAGAATTAGTATGGACCGGCACGGGTCACTTGCCTTGGTCAGATAGGCACTGGGCATCACAACGAACTGGCTATCCTTTGCTATATCTAGCCAATGAAACCTCTATGGATTTAGACAGTCATGGATAGAGAAGATGAAAGAATGGCACCCAGTCCCAGGCATAGTGGGGTGCTAAGAATCTCCCGGTTTAAAAATACTAAAGAAAAACTGAAAATAGGTAATTGGATTGTTAAAACCATGAATCAGATTAGGAGGTTACAGGAAGTGAAGCATGAATTTATGGAGTATATTTTGGATATCTTAGCACTAAGTGAAACACGTTGTAAGGGGAGTGGTAAGGAAACTTTAGACCAAAGAAATATATGTACTCAGGAAGATCAGATGGAGTTTGAAGAGAAGGGGTAGGAATAACAATGACACCAAGAGCAGAAAAGGTATCAAACGAGTGGAAAGCTGTAAATGGTAGATTATTACTAGAAAAGTTCAAATCCAAGCAGTGCAATATGAGTGTTATAGTTTGCTATGCCCCAAAAAATGATTCCCCTGACGAAAGGAAAGATGAATGCTATGAAGAACTACAGAGAGTAATTGATGAGATCCCAGAGAGAGATATGAAAATTTTTATTGGTGACTTCAATACTATTATTATTATTATTATTATTATTATTATTATTAGTATTAGTATTATTATTATTATTTTCTAAACAGCAACCCTAGTTGGAAAAGCAGGATGCTTTAAGTCCAGGGGCTCCAACAGGGGAAATAGCTCAGTTCCAACAGGGAAAGCCACCCAGTGAGGAAAGGAAACAAAAACAAAAAAAATTCTAAGATCAGTAACATTAAAATAAATATATCCTGTAAAATTATAAAAACTTTAACAAAACAAGAGGAAGAGAAATGAGATAGAATAGTGTGTCCGAGTGTACCCTCATGTAAGAGAACTCTAAACCAAGATAGTGGAAGAGCATGGTACAGAGGTTATGGCACTACCCAAGATTAGAGAACAATGGTTTGATTTCGGAGTTTTCTTCTCCTTGAAGAGCTGCTTAACATAGCTTAAGAGTCTCTTCTACCCATATCAAGAGTAAAGTAACCACTGAACAACTACAGTGCAGTACTTAACCCCTTAAGAGAAGAAAAATTGTTTGGTAATCTCAGTGTTCTAACGTGTACGAGGACAGAAGGGAATATGTAAAGAATAGGCCAGACTATTCGGTGTATGTGTGGGCAAAGGGAAAAGGAACCGTAACCAGAGAAAAGGCTCCAATGTAGTATTGTCTGGCCAGTCAAAAGGAATAATCACGGGATAGAGAATGTGATAGGTGTCTAGGGTCTCGGCGAAGTTGCAAATATGATGGAGCACATTTCATAAATTTCTGTTCAGCCAATGATCTTGTCATTGGAGGTACTCTTTTTCAACACAAGAACATCCACAAGTATACATGGACTTCACCATGTGGCAATTACAAAAATCAGATAGATCACCTTTCCATTAAGAAAGAGAGGAGGAGGACTCTGAAAAATCTAAGCAGCTATAAAGGTGCAGATATTGGTAGTGATCACCAGCTCCTAATTGCCACACTGAAATTAAAACTGAAAGCACCCGACAGAGAGGTAGATAGAATACCTAGGTTTGACAGAACTAAGCTTTTAGAGGAAGAGCAAAGAAAAACACTTGTAATTGAATGTAGGAATCAATTTACTGTTTTAGAGACTCTAAGAGACAAAGAACAGACAATTAATGAAGAATGGTGTGATATTAAGAACATATATCAGTAAAGTCTTGGGACACACAGTTACAAGGAGAAAGCCATATATATATCAAATGATACTTGGGATACTATAAAACGGAGACAAAGACAGAAATTGATTGTTGAAAGTCTTCGAAGAAGTAATGAAAATTACAAGGAAGATCTTGCTAAGTATTCCTTTACTGATAGTGAGGTCAAGAGAAAAGCCAGGAATGACTGGAGAGAATATTTAGACAGTAAAAAAGATGAGACTGAAAAAGCTATGGATTCAGGAATTGCCTATGGTGTAAGAATTGCTAATAGAATTATTAATGAAATCTCTACTGGGGCAAAGAAGAAGCAGCATATACCCATCAAAAAGAGAGATGGATCTATTATAACAATGTTGGATGGAACACCTTAGTGAGGTCATGAATAGGAGATATAAAGCGAATAACTTTATTGATATACCTGAAGCTGATAAAGACCTTGATGTTCCCATGAATGAATTCAGTGTGTTTGAAGTAGAAGCTATCCTCAAGAAACTAAAGAGATGGAAAGCCCTGGGATACGATATGATACCTTCCGAAATGATACCGCCCGAAAATGAAGTGACTCCCAGACTACTCACGAGATTATTTTATAGAATGTGGCATGAAGAGGCAAAACCTGATGAATTGGGGTTAGGAGTGTTGGTGGAAATGGCAAAAAAAGGAGACCTGACTGATTGCAATAATTCAGAGGCATCACACTCGCGTCAGTCATGAAAATGCATAATATGCTTATTCTAAAGAGACTGGAGAGATAGATGAATGAAAAGCTGAGATATGAACAAGCAGGATTTAGAAAAAGTAAAAGTATTGCTGAACGAATTTTCATTTTGATACATGCACAGCAATGTATAGAATATAGAAATCCACTTTTGATGGTCTTTGTAGACTATGAAAAAGCCTTTGATAGTGTGCACTGACCAATTGTGTGAAGAGTCCTGCATTATTATGGAATTTCTCCTAAATATGTAAATCTGATTAAGTCTGTTCATGAGCATAGCAAGTGCAAAGTTATTGCTAATGGAGTCTTATCATGTGAATTTCCAGAGAACTGCGGAGTTTATCCTCCTCATGGAATTTGTAATGAGTAGAACAGTTGGAGATGGTGGAGAAGGATTGAAATGGATTGGTGATGTGAATTTAGCAGACCTAGAGTATGCTGATGATGCTGTCCTTGTTAGCAGAACACCACAGGATTTGCAATAATTGATTACCAGAATGCATGAAATATTACACGACATTGGGCTGTAGTTAAGTAGAAGAAAGACAGAGATGACGAGAATGGAGTATGCAATGGATGATAAAATATCATTGGAAGCAAAAGGGATTATATAAGTATTTAGGAACTATGATCTCCAATACAAGGTCTTTTAGAATTACAGTTTAATGAAAGATTGAAATAAAAAGCCAATTACTATATGGTTAGGTTAGGTAAAATTTGGAAATCAAAACGCCTGAAATTACATTTAAAAATCACACAATATATTAGTTTATTAAGATCGGTGTTACTCTATGGACATGAGTCATGTATGATAATAAAACAATCTCCAATAGATTTAGTAGAATTGAGAACTTAGCCCTCAGAAAAATATTAGGACAGGATTAGAAATGAAACTATAAGAGAGATTATTCGAGTGCTATACGTGGATGAGATCATGGTGAGGAGTAGATGGAGATGGTTTGGGCATGGTCTTCACACTCCCCAAGAGAGATTAGCTCACCGAACGTTCAGTTGGGCTCCACAAGGCACTAGAGTTGGAAGACCCAGACCTACATAGCTGAGGACTATGAAGCGCAAAGTAGGAGATGGTGAACGGAGAAGTATTGAATTGAAAGCTCAAGATAGAGACGACTGGCGAAACCGAGGCCCTTTGCAGCAATAGGCGTAGAAGGAGATGATGATGATGATGATATATATATATATATATATATATATATATATATATATATATATATATATATATATATATATATATATATATATATCTGAAATTGTGTTCGCATCAACTAAGTAACATTAGAAAAATTAATTTTTTAGAAGAAAATATTTTATGTACAGTGTTTTCCCACAGTAATACTTTATATAAAAAAAATACATTCATCATAAAGGCAGTAATTTAAGTTAAAGCTCTTTTTACGCTAATGAAATCTGCACCATCTGAAACATTTTAAATGGAATGAATGATTACTTAATTTCATTAAAAGGAATATTTGTCCAAATAATCCATAGCATATATTCCCGTCATTATAATCCTAAATTTTATCACAAATAAATGAATTTGATTTGCATCATCTCTTAAAAATAAACTTTTGTTTCGAAACCTTTTTATTGAATCTATTTAATAAAATAACTTTCTTTGAGGTATTTTTTTTTTCAACAATATAATCCTCATTTTTCATAGCCATTTTTTGCCATCACATAAGCGACCCTTTCGTGGAAAACTAATAGGAATTCCGCTCGCAATTAAAGTAAAGATTCTGTTGACAGTACAACAAAGGAAAATTAAGGCCAAACAATGCACAAGTTTAGCAAATATAATCAGTAAAGCTTAGACATTTTTCGGAGAATGTGCATTCCTAAGTTTACCTCCAAAGATGAAAAGATACCGGAATCTAATTAGTTTTGGTCCTTACCAGAAAATTTTTATATCAATTCTGTAGATTTTGTAATTGGTAAAATTACCTCCTGTTAAAGTGGCTTTTCTATAATCTCAAAAAATAATCCAATCATTAATTGTTTCTTATCATATATCATTAGTTTATCTGTCTGTTAGCTTTATAAATTTTCATTACTTACGCTAATATTTTCCAATTACGGTTCACAACCCTATGCCATATCCAATGGGCGATTGGGGAGAGCACCTAGTTTTACACGGATTCCAATCTGGTGGCACGTCTCCACAGATTACCAGTTTGTCTTCTTTCTCCAAACTCACTCCACCCTCCTTAACCCCCCTCTTCTCTCTCTCTCTCTCTCTCTCTCTCTCTCTCTCTCTCTCTCTCTCTCTCTCTCTCTCTCTCTTCTTTATAAATTGATGTATTTCCAAAATTGTATCCAAAACTACTCGGCTTGTTCCACAACACCATTGAAGTAAAATTCAAGTCAGTTTTCTGTATAAAGGTTCCTCCACCTCCTATCCTAAACGTGGCATATGAACGGGGGCCTTCATACACTCATATTCCATGTGTGCCACTACACACTGTGTAACACGCACACTTTCCTGCTTCAAGCATACCATATAGCCTCCTTCATAGCCAAGTTAAACCAGTTATCTCTAACGTGAACAGGTAATTCTTGGAAGAAAAGGCAAACGCAGAGAGAGTTACAAGTAGTTACAAGGATTTTGGATGTCTAAAGACTTTTTAGTCCATCCGCATAAACTGAATTTGCTCTTTGGTAGTGCAATTTAGTTTTAAGCATTTATAGTTTTTATGATCTAGTCTAACTTATTCTTGAACTCGTTTACCATGTTTCTGTTTACTACATCCGCTGGAAGTCTATTCCAGGTATTTGCTATTTTGTATGTAAAGAAATTGCCACATTGAGTGGTGTTGTATCTTTTCAATTCCAGTTTATTTCCGTTACCTCTGGACTGATCTGTGCAACGTGTGAATAGATTGTAGTAATCTACATTTGTTATTCCTTTCAGAATTTTGAATACCTCTGTTAACTGTCCCCTTAGTCGTCGAGTTTGTGGATCAAGTAAGTTCAAACGTTCCATTCTCCGTCTATATCCAAATTGCCTTAGTGTTGGAACTAGTTTGGTGATTCTAGCTTGTACTGATTCCAGTCTATCTATATTCTTCTGAATACATGGGGCCTAGAATTGGACTCTGTATTCTAGATTGGGTCTTAATAGTGATGTGTACAGCTGTGGTAGAGTGTCTTTCTTTCTGTATTTGAATTGTCTCTTCATGTAACCTGTTAGTTTCTGTTATTTCTTTTTAGCTTTTATATTATGTTTGGTGAACTTCAAATCCTTGCTGATAATAATACTGAGATCTTCCTCCTGGTCCACACTTTCTATTCCATTACCCAGCAATAAGAAATCTGATTGTGGGTTACTATATTCTATGTGCATGACTTTACATTTCCCACAGTTGAAAGTCATTTGCCATTTTCTGGACCATCCTCCTAGCTTCATTAGATTCTTTCTTAACGCTGCTACGACTTTGAGTTTGCAGCCTTTAAGCCCAGTTTAGTATCGTCGGCATATTTGGCTATTCTACAAGTTAATCCTAAATCTATGTCGTTAATGTAGATCAGAAATCGTAAGGGTCCAAAGATGGACCTCGAGGTACTCTGCTTGTAACAGCTGCCACACTCTGAGGCTTCTCCATTGATTTCAACTCTCTTGTTTTCTGGTTGCCAGCCAATCCTCGATCAATTTAGCTGGCTCGTCAATGATGCCTTGTGCTCTAATTTTGACCATTAATTTTTCATGAAAAATTTGTGCCAAAAGCCTTTTGAAAGTCTAGGTATATGATGCCTATTATCCTGTTTTTGTCATAAATTATAAACATGTTGTGAAAAAAAAATTCCAAAAGAATTGTCACACATAATTTCTTTTGTCTAAAACCATGCTGGCTGTCTATCAGAGGATTGTTTTTCTCCATATGTTCTACTATTGAATCTACTATAATTGATTCAAAAATTTTGCCAAGGACTGAAGTTAGACACACTGGTCTGTAGTTGCCAGGTTCTTTTGGACCCTTCTTGTAGATTGGAGGAACATTGCCTTGTTTCCATCCTTGTGGTGCCTCTCTTTTGTTGGCTGTCTTTAGGAACATTTTTTAAAAGTGTGGGGTTATCTCTTCTTCTAGTTCTATAATCTCTCTTGGATGTATATCATCTGGACCTGGTGCCTTATACTTAATGAGTCCTTTTATTTTCTTTTTCACATAATCCATTGTAAAAGTGATTCTATTTAATCTTTTGGGCCCTTCATATTTGATTTACTGGTTCGCAGAGGGTCGCTAATTCTTCCCTAGTGAATACAGTTGTGAAATATGTATTCATCAGTTCAGCTTTTTCTAAGAAAGTGTTTATAAGATTACCCTCCGAGTCTCTTAATGGGCTAATAATGTTTTTTATTGGTTTTCTACTGTTTACATATGCAAAATGTTTTCTTTTCTCTTCATTGATCTTGGCCTTTCTAACTAGTTTATCAAGTTTTCGGTTTAACTTCTTGTGCTCAGAAATTTCATGAATTGAAGGCTGTGGACCCATTTATTTATTTTTCCTGTGTCTACTTATTGCATTAGCTATTTCTCTGATGAACCACTTAGGTTTCGGAGTTCTATTTGGTAAAAATTTTCTATGCGGTATACATTTAGCCCCTTTTTCTTTATATATTTCTACAAAGGAGTCCCATGGTGTATCGATGTTCCCTGTTTTGTCATATTCTAAATTCTTGGTGTTTTATCCAGTCACTACGTCTTTAGCCTAGCTTTTTTATAATTTTCCTTTCTTTTAGATGAGGAATATTTATCTGAAACCTAACTATTGTCTGGTCAGACACTTCTGCCAATATTTTCGCCTACTGAAACACTGAATACTAAATTGTCTTCTGATGTTAGCACAATATCTAGTGGGTTGTTCCCCCTGATTGGTTTATCAACCCAATGATGGAGGAATTCATTGTTGAAAAATTCTAGTAGCCTATTTTCACGTGGTGTTTGATGTAGAATTCCTAGTGTCCCAGTCTACTGGTGCATTGAAGTCTCCCATTTGGACAGCTAGCTTATTGTTAACTTTTTGTCAAAGTTGTCTTCGTCCTGTTTTTTCTGTTTGATGTGGTGGTCTTTATATTACTAGCATGGCCATGTTTATTCCTATGGTGTTGATATTTGCACCTGCCACTTCACATTCGGTTTCTAATTTAATTTCTACGTGGTTTAAGTGATTTATAACATAGAGCATTACCTCTTCAGCGTTTTTTGGTAAGGTAATCCTTCTTAAGAGCTTGAAACCTAGGAATTCCTATTATCCAAAAAAGAACCGTTATTTTTTTTCTTGAATCCAGGTCTCGGTAATTCCCATGACATCTAGTTCCTCACGAGCTATCGTTGCCCTGAAGATTTCCATTTTGTTTTTAACTGACATTGAATTGTGCTATTGAGGAAATATTTTATCTTTTTTCTCTTCCTCTATGGTTTTTCTAGTTTCCCCGATTTACTAGTATTTTAGTTTTACTTTATTTTTCAGCATTATCCAAGTTTTCTGTAAAATTTCCTCTATTTGTTGTTGGAGGATTTACTAAGGGTGTAGTTTATTCTTGGTCTACTGTGTTTAAGTAATTATACAGGCTGAGGTTAAGTTGGTTTCCATATACTCTCTTTCCTCCTTCACTAAAATGTAGTCCGTCTCTTCTGTATAATTTTCTCTTGACTTAGAAAGTGTCCCAAAGATCTATAAATTTAACTTTTTTTCTGGCATGTGGACTTGAGCCTTTCATTTATCCCTACGGCCTTATTGAGGGTGAAGGGGCTGGCATTGAGTCTTGAGAGAATACCTACAACTATAATATTATTGGTCTTGTTTCTAGCCTTTTCCAGTTTTTTTAGTGGTTTAATCAAAGGTTCGGTTTGTCCAGCAGTATCCTTTCTTGAGAATAGGTCATTTCCATTTATCGGAACAGTAATAGTGGTCTTGTTCTCTATTATATTTTTACTCACCACTTCTATCTTCTGTGCGTTGGCACCTGAATAGGACCTCACCTTTCTCCTCTTCTTGAGGCAGGCCGAACTTCTTCGCTTGGTCCTTTACCATACAGTCTCCTATTAAGTCTCCTCTTCCTCTTTCTCTGCTAGGGGGGAGAATCTGTTTTTGGTGTTAGTTACCGTACATTTCAGGCTGCTGTTTAGTCTTCTTGGCCTTAGCTACCCTTCCTCTGGTGAGTTTCATAAACTGTTTTTCTTGGTTATTTCCTCTCTAGGCTGTCCTTGATTTTACCATATTTTGTATTGCTTGGATACAAATACCATTTTATACATCATCATCTATGACTTCTGTTCTTTATTTCTAACTGTTTGAACTTGGACATGATCTCTTTTAATTGTTTTCTTAGTTCTTGGTTTTCGTTTTTCAATTTATCTATTTCCTGTTCTTGCAGACAGAAAATACATACACGTTACGGTGCAGGTTTGCAACCAACCCTACTTTGAAGTCTTCGCACCATTTGTTTATATGGCCTTTTTCACATTTATGCTTTAGCTTCAGTTTCTCACTTATTTTTAATTTCTCTGTGATATTGTCTAATGCGTATGTTTGAAAATCTCAGCTACTAACTTCTATAATTATTAGCTTGGAACCACTAGTCTGAAAAAAGGGGGGGGGGGGGGGTGGCTGCCAGTTACCCACCTGCTGAAGCATCCGCTTAATCCTGGGTGACTTTCCATTTTTTGTCTCTAACCTCCCATATGTATAATAATTCGATTTTGCTGGGTTTCAGCACGCGTAGGTGTGTCTGGAAATGAGAAGGCGGATTTACTGGCAAAGAGTGCTGCAGCTGAGTTTCTACCAAGAAAGTATCCCATTTTCACTAATGATTTTTTTACCTACAATTAAAAATTTTATTTATAATAATTGCAACAGCATTGGGAGAGTTTACTTAAAAATAAGATGTGACAAATATGTAATGTTATATCTCCTTGGAGGTATAACGGGATGCCCCGAAAGTGGGAGACTATTCTTTGTCATCTCCGCATTGGTGACACTCGGATGACACATGAGTTTTTTCTGGCTGGCCAACATCAACCATATTGCGACGACTGTTTGGTACCATTGACAGTAAGGTATTTGGTAACCTAATGCCCCACATATAGTATTGAGAAAAATAGATATCTGTTTGAGGCTCGAGGTAAGGATGGCAGATTCATCCTTGCCAAGATTCTTGTGCATAATATGTCCTACCACGCTAGTGGTAATTTTAGCTTTATTTCAGAAGCAGGTCTTCTGAAAGATATTTAAGTTTTAAAATGACATCTTTGCTTGTACGGTTTTTAATTGAATATGCTTTTATTTTCTTTTTGAAATAAAACGATATCGGCGTCAATGACCTTGGGTGTAAGGATGCCAGAAAACCTGAAATCAATCAATCGATCAATCAATCAATCACAAACCAACATTTAAGTCTCCTTAAAGTTGGGTTGTCCCTAACGTGCCACAGCTCCCAACTGAGTAGTACAAGGAAGAGAGAGAGAGAGAGAGAGAGAGAGAGAGAGAGAGAGAGAGAGAGAGAGAGAGAGAGAGAGATTTCATGAATACACTAATTTATATAGAAATAGTTGGAGAGAAAGATAGAGTAAGGGGGAGGGGTTGGAAAGCGGGTTTACAAATTCTTCTCTGTCCTCTTACACCTAACAACACTGAGATTACCAAACATTTCTTCTTCACCCAAGGGATTACTGCACTGTAATTGTTCTATGGCCACTTTAATCTGGGAGAAGGACACTCCAAAATCAAACTATTGTTTTCTAGTCTTAGGTAGTGCCATAACCTCTGTACCATGGTCTTCCACTGTCTTGGGTTAGAGTTCTCTTGCTTGAGGGTACATTCGGACACTCTATTCTATCTTATTTCTCTACCTGTTGTTTTGCTAAAGTTTTCATAGTTTATATGAGATATTTATTTTAATGTTACTGTTCTTAAAATATTTTATTTTATCTTGTTTCCTTTCCTCACTGGGCTATTTTCCCTGTTGGAGCCCATGGGCTTATAGCATTCTGCTTTTCAAACTAGTGTTGTAGCCTAGCAATTAATAATAATAATAATAATAATAATAATAATAATAATAATAATAATAATAATAATATATGGAGACGTGGCACCAGTGGAGGAATTCATTCAAAACTAGGTGCCTTCCCGATCGTCCATATCTTCCTGCGTTGAGTAAAGTTAGGCCTGTAGAGTGGCATCCCTTCTGTACTTAATTTTTGGCACATTTTATTCGGCGTAATTGGAACATAATAGAACTGTTAAAGGTGAACTCTATATTTCTTTCTTAAGGAGGAGGAACAATCAGAAATACCTTCAGCCAAATAATATTTATCTTAAAATTAAGAGCTTTTGATTCTTTGAAAATTACACTTTTCATTTTTGCAGCATGGGTATGATTAAACTATATCCTGTTACAAAATGGACTTAGGCGTTAATATGCTGTATATGAAATCAAAAGTTAGTCTGTTTTCATTTGTGTATAAAGTAAGGGAGCATCCTTTTATTTCTTCATAAAAACAGTATCATTTTCAAAATGATTTTACCTATTTTACGTTTTTCCTAAAAAGAAATATTTTTTTCTATAAGAAAATTAACTCATAGGCATCAGATGTAAAAAAAAAATGGTTCTGTACAATATTACATATACTGTTTTATGGAATGTTAAGTGAAAAATCAAAATACAGATAGGGGGGGAGAGAGAGAGAGAGAGAGAGAGAGAGAGAGAGAGAGAGAGAGAGAGAGAGAGAGAGTGAGAGAAATTCCATCTTAAGTTGTGAAAGGTACCCACGTACGAACAGTTAAACTAAAATAACCACAAATATAAAAAATATAAAACAAATAACTTGAAAATGTAGATGCCTTTTGAGTTATATGTTCTCATGGAACAAAAACTTGTGTGGAGCAAATTATTTCATAAAAAAAAAAAAAAAAAAATGATATTGGAACACAGCCACCCTAAAAGTTCTATACAGCCGCTTAAGACATTCATAAACATAACCCACTCAAATCATAAAGCATAGAATTCAGCAAGGCTAGGAGAGTTCATATCCATCGTTTTAAATACAGTATTTATCGGCGGTATTAACATCTGGTTGCGGGAGTAATCTCACTCGACAGTTCATCTGGTCTGAATGAAATACATGAACTCTATGAACTCATCAGGGCCTGAGAAGTAAAACTGCAATATTCTCTTACAGTAGCTCTTAAAAGTCTCTTACTTTACACACGTAACCCTGAAATACCTGACAAGTACTACTACTGGAAATGCTAAGGTGTTACATGATTAAGATTAACGGTTCCGTTTTCTTTAGCTGGTTGCATGTTAGTAAAGGCCAAGAGAAGGAAGCGATGGCATGAATGTAAATGAGAAAGGTTATTATTATTTTGTCATTTGTGAAAATATGGTACAGCATATTTCATTGGGCAAGAAAAGTCGCAACCGGAAGAGATTTTCATTTCCATGAATACAGTCATAATTTACACGTCACTTCTGTTACCTTAACATAGCTCTGTTTACCATATGATTCTCTCTCCAAAATATTTAAGGAAATAAACCATAAAAGAATCCCAAGTGAACTTCAAATATCTCAATATTATATTGTAAATAATGGTTTTCCTTCAAACTCCTGTACTGACATAAACCGTAACAATTAGTATTGAGCTGCAAACACCAAACATGAAAATAATGTCAGGGGTTATAATGTACAACAAAACATTAATTGTACATCATTCTGAATGAAGCACGCGTACACACTACACTTTTTAGTTCTTTTTAGGATGATAACAACAATTATTAAATATAACTATTCAATTTCCTCATGCATTCATGTGGAGATTTAAAGAAAAAAAAAAGAGCAATTGGATATCAGAAAATGGAAGAGACTGACGATACAATTCTTTGTAATTTCATTATTTAGAATTTTATTAAAATATTTCCATCACCTTAGTTGCACAAGGAAGGGGAATATTGGCTGAGGTACAGGAAAACAATTGTGATTGCGGAGATGAAGTCCCCGGGTGGCTGTATTTTTTGGGGCTGTGTTAATGTCAATCCTTCGACAATCTACAGCTCACAAACAATTTGTGAGCTGGATTAAGAAGCGTTCACTAAACATCGGGAAAATGCGGGTTCTTGTTTCCATAAAAAATCATAAAATTTGTTTGTGCGTAAAATTATATTCTGTATTATGGAGCAATTCGCAAAAATAAAAAGATAAATATAATTATCTCTCTTTTTCTGGAACATGTACAACTGTATTAAGCAGATTAGCGATATCACATTCGTACCGAATTCCTACAAACAATTCTGACTCATTTGACCGCTTAAAAGACTTTATATAGCTTTTCTCTAGATTGTAATACCGAATCTAATGTTACATAGTAACTTCTAGGATTCAATTAATCCTGCCCTATCTATCATTTCCTTGAATGCACTATCTTATTGAGAGTTATATACGTATGTAATTAGAATCATGTTGGGTATCAATTCACACCCATAAAATTAGTAAAGGAGGAAGGGTAACTTTGTTATTGTAGAACATGCACGAACCTCTGTAAACCCCACTTATATTGTTGTTTAAAAACAGAAAATGCAAGATATAAAAATATCGACTCTTCCAAGAATTCTTATGGATTGGGATGTCTCGGTATTTATATAAACCCAAAACAACTTCTTATCTGTGTGTGGACTTGGAAATCTCAGCATATGTGTAGATCTAGAGGAATATTTTAGTAGTGTATGGAGGTATATAGCGATTACCACGTGTAATGTGAACGCCAGTATCAGATCTTAATCCCGTCAGTGATCAAAGTATGATTCAAATTTTTGCAATCTCCTGATCAATCGAAATTAGAGTAAAAATCTTTACTAAAATTATATGAGTACTTTGTATATAAAAAAACTCTAATGTCTATTTTAGTTTCTAATTTTAAATGCTCCATCTTATTTAATATACTGGATCTCTCTCTCTCTCTCTCTCTCTCTCTCTCTCTCTCTCTCTCTCTCTCTCTCTCTCTCTCTAATCCTAAGGATGTATTTGGTGGTGATGATAGAAATTTTTAGGATCGTGATGAGATGGTGATAGTGAACTGGATAATGATGGTAGAGAAGTCAGTGATAGTGATGCAGACAGTAATATCGGTGTTATGGTGAGGTGGAATATTGATGATGGTTATAATGGAAGGTGAGGCTATTGAAAATCCTGATGAATGTTCCTTGTCAAGGGAGTGACAGTGTTGAAAGTGGTGACATTGGTGGAAGGGATGATGATGGTGATGATGGGAAATTATATTAGTGCTAGTGGTTGTTGTACAGACACTGACAGGTGATGAATGTCAAGTGGACTGGATGTTTTACATTATTTTATTAACACAAGAAATAGAAAATATATTAAAAACTTAAGAGCAAAAATAAAGTGCAAAATATTACTAAGATTTACTTTTGGAATATAATCCATTCAATATCCCGAATACCAAGGATGTACAGCTATTAGTGAGACAACCAAATTATGGCACCAAATTATGATATTAAATCATTTAGATTTCCTGAATATAGGAGTTATATCTAAATGTGTTAGGGACTTCATGTATGTTTTCCTGCCTTGTATGTATTCGCGTACACAGAGCTTGGGGGAGGAATTACTGGAGGTGACTCACTGATTGATTGATGGGGGATGCATTGGCGTCCTGACATCAAAGGTCAATGACACCGTTGCTAGAATGACAAAATATTTGAAAAAAAAAGAACAGAACAATAACTGTTTAATTATGTAGTTTCTCTCTCCTCTCTCTCTCTCTCTCTCTCTCTCTCTCTCTCTCTCTCTCTCTCTCTCTCTCTCTCTCTCTTACGGCGTCACTATTCTTAGCCATTATATTAATTAACAAGTAGGGAGAAACAAATGACCTGAAAAATTACCACCCGATAAGTTTACTGTCAACAATATATAAAATATTTGCAAAGATCATACTAGACCTAATAGAAAGATAGCTTGACTTTTATCAGTCAAGAGAACAGGCAGGTTTTAGAAATAGGTATTCAACGACTAATGAAAATATTAACAGAGTACGACATACCACAACGTTTGGTATTTATAAACTGTGAGAAAGCTTTTGATTTTGTCAAAACTTCAGCAGCAATGAAAGCCATTCAAAGGCAAAGAATACATGAAATTTTACGTTAAAACACTCCGAGATATCTATAAGTATTCTACACCAATCCTAAAATTACGTATGTATAGTAAGAAAATTATAATTGAAAAAGGAGTTAGACAGGGATACCCCATCTCTCTTAAATTATTCATAGTTTGCCTAGAAGAAAAAATTTGAAGAATTTATATAGGAAAAATGTGTTGTACCTAGACTAGTAATAAAATTATAATGATAATAGTTATATTGATAAAGAAAATACTGACCTTTATTAACATCATGAAGTTGATGGTGATAATGACATGTTCCTTCTTTTTGCCCCTGCAATTACAAAATGCAATAATCATTTAACATATGCAAACGTGTTTATGATAGAAAAGATATGCAAATAAATAATTAAATTAATATCTACCAAAGTAAATAACTAAAGGCAAACAAATGCAAGAAACCAGTAGACTCCTATAGAAGTCAAGTATGTATATGTGAAGCTGGCCTTGATATTTTTGAAAGAATTTTCCTTTCAGTTCTGCACAATATGTTTGCAATTGTTTACGATGTTTTAATTGAGAGAGAGAGAGAGAGAGAGAGAGAGAGAGAGAGAGAGAGAGAGAGAGAGAGAGAGAGAGAGAGAGAGAGAGAGAGAGAGAGAGAGAGAGAGAGTGAGAGAGAGAGAGAGAGAATGAATTTCATATAATTATATTCAAATTTTACTTCAAAATATGATCTTCCATAACATGCACTTTTGGTGAATGTGACTAAAGAAAATAAAAGGCATAATTAACTTTAACCATGTAATACTAAATCTATACTTCTTTCGGAGCCAATAAATGGCAGCCCGAGAGAGAGAGAGAGAGAGAGAGAGAGAGAGAGAGAGAGGGGGGGGGGGGGGGGGGGGGGATTCCTCCAGGAGCATCGCAAAACTAAGTAGCGTAGCGTAGCGTAGCGTAGCGTAGCGTCCCTTGTCTCGCAAAATGAGCTTTGTAACAGTGACCAAGAAATCTTCTTCTGGAACTAAGATCGTTAATTAGCTCAACTTGATAGGGTAGAAGGTCGGTATCAATTAATTATAGAATTCATTCTCCTATTTCCCACGATTTCTTACCTCGCTTGCTGAATTGGTAACAAACATTATGGGTTACCTAAGCTTTTATGATTTAGCTCGTAATATTTTCTTAAGGTAGCAAAATATAAATTCTGATTCTATAAGTTACTCTATTGCTTTACAATATTCTACAAGTCTTTGATGTTACTTTGGAAAATGTACGGAAATTAAGAATTAACTGGGTTGTTTACCCAGCTGATTCTTAATATTTTAAACTCAATATCTTCCTTTATTTTCATATATAGTCAGTTATAATGAATCACTTTAATAAAGATGAAATTTATTAAAGACTGCCATTACTCAATGATGTCCCATATTACTGGGATGTTTATGTAAATACTTGGAGACCTATGTAAATCAAACAACGATTCTCTCTCTCTCTCTCTCTCTCTCTCTCTCTCTCTCTCTCTCTCCTCTCTCTCTCTCTCTCTAGTTTCCATTAACTGGCTCTGAAAGAAATGTGGAATTGGGATTAAAAGAAAAAAGTTCATTATGCATTTTATTATAATTATTTTCATTTACCAAATGTACATGTCATGGGAGGTCATATTTTGGAGTTAAAATAAGAGTTAATTATATGAACTCTCTCTCTCTCTCTCTCTCCTCTCTCTCTCTCTTCTCTCTCTCTCTCTCTCTCTCTCTCTCCTCTCTCTCTCTCTCTCAATAGATAATGTTCATTTCTTATCGCTACTTTCCTCATGAAATCTACATAACAACCAAGACTTCTCTTTTCTTCTTAATCAATTTCCTTTCTTACCCCTCTTCCTCCTACATCTTTCCCTTTGTTTTCCTCCTAACCCTTTCCTTCTCGCTCAAACCTTACCAAATTCACTGCCCTGTCCTAACCTCCTCACTAATTACAACAAACCAATTTTGTTGCGCAGAATTACTAGCAATGACAGAAACCTAAGATCTAGTTAGATGCAAACCAAAGGGAAACCAATTAACAAACTTCGTTAGAGCAAAAGAGAATGAACCATAAGTGACCATTTCTCAGCAAGAGGGTCTCTCTCTCTCTCTCTCTCTCTCTCTCTCTCTCTCTCTCTCTCTCTCTCTCTCTCTCTCTCTCTCATATGTGATTCCTGCTATCTACCTTCGCCATACTGCCTCTGTCGAAAATAATTCCTGTGGCAACTGTATGCCTTTCCGTCTACCTTTCCTTCTGTAAGAGGCAAATGACAGGATGAAATTCACCTTCACAATTAGAATGCTTTATGCTTTTGGGGAAACGACAAAATCGTGATATCTCTGGATATAAACGGAGGGAGAGAAATTAAAACATGTCCTTGGTGTAGGAAGGGTCCTCGCAAGTTCCATTCACCATGAGGTGGACTAAGGGGTACTTTTTGTCTTTAATTCAGATATATGGCTTTGCTGATTATGAGTTTCCACTCATGGCATCAAGGGACATTTTACCGTCATTCTTTTAAAACATACAGCTCACCACAATTATCATACACAACCTTATGGGATTCGTTTATTTTAAGAACACTGTTTGAAATATTTAGAATTTTTTATTTATAATGTAAACTTCTATTAAACCGATCAGTCACCAGCAAGAAAATTCAAGTCCCTCAGACTGCAGAATTTACATTCTCATGCTGCAGATTGTAAACTAATAATTTTCCTGAGCAGATTATCAAAATGTGAAAGAGAAGAAATAAACATATTATATTGCAATTTTATTGAAATATTGATATTCCATCTCTACCACCAGAGAAGAGAGAGAGCCTCATCATTTTATTTACGTATTCGTGGTTTTTTTTTTTCCTACTTCCGGAAACTCTGGTCTCTTTTCTTGTAAACTACGTAAAAATGAAATTTAAAACTATAAAACTAATTTAGCCGATTCAAGGTTTTTATTTTATTTTATTTTTTTTGGGGGGAGGGGGTTAGTTTAAGTGGTAATCTTTATATTAAGACAAAATCTTTTTGACTTTAAACAATGGGAGTATTGTATAGGTATAGGAGTTTTGAACTATTTTGATAATGATTTCTGGTGGAAAATCATTGTTTTTGAGTTGTGGTGGTCGACTACCATAGCTGAAAACCTATGGTTTTGCGCTAGATATCGTCATCATATACGTTTCAAACATGTACCAGTCAAATTGTATGATACTTAAATATGATTTTAAAATTTTGATGTTACTGCCAGTCATCATCATAAATAACTAGTCACCGTAATCAAAACCGAGTAATAATATAGACAGGTCAAATCACTGGAGCTTTCGTTTACCAGGATTTCAGGACGTTTGGGAAACGTGATTTCCCATCACATATCCTGTGGCATCGTTCGTAACAGTTCCATGAATTAAAAATACTAAGTTAATGATTGATTTTTGCTCTGCCAAATGATTGGTTTCACTCTCGATTAACATAATCTCATTGCTCTCATGTTCTGGCAAACGGACAAATTTCCTTACGGTTTTTGCTCTGCCATATGCTCTCTACACTCTCGATTAAACATTATCTCATTGCTCCTATGTTCTGGCAAATGGACAAGTATCCCAACGGTTTTTGCTCTATCATATGCTCTCTTCACTCTCGATTAAACATAATCTCATTGCTCTTATGTTCTGGCCAATCAACATGTTTCCCTACGGATTTTGCTCTGCCATATTCTCTCTTCGCTCTCGATTAAACATTATCTCATTGCTCCTATGTTCTGGCAAATGGACATGTTTCCCAATGTTTTTTTCTCTGTCATAAGCTAGCTTCGCTCTCAATTAAACATTACCTCATTGTTCCTATGTTCTAGCTAACAGACATGTTTCCCTACAGTTTTTGCTTTGCCATATGCTCGTTACGCTCTCGATAAAATATCATCTCATTGCTCCTGTTCTGGCAAACGGACATGCTTCCCTATGGTTTTTGCTCTGCCATGCCATGTGCTCGCTCGGTTCTCATTTAAACATTATCTAATTGATATATTTTGGCAAACCGATATATTTCCCTAATGGTTTTTGCTCTGTCATATGCTTGCTTCGCTCTCAACTAAACATTATATCATTGTTTCTATGATCTGACAAACTGATATGTATCCATACGGTTTTTGCTAAACCATATGCTCGCTTTGCTCTCGATTAAACATTTTTGCATTGCTCCTATGTTCTGGCAAAGAAATATGTTTCGCTACATGCGTTTATCCGTGACCTAGCATTTCGGTGTTGATTATCAATTAAACAAACTTAGAAATTTATCACCTATATTTTAATTACCCAGCGATCCATGGTTATGGGTTCAAACAAATGTAATAATAATGGTTTAATGAAATATGCTGATTAAAATCATTATGAGAAAGTTTGTTAATGTGAAATAAAAAACCATTTCAGGAACCAGACAGACTGACTATAAGAGACAGAATCTCTCAAAGGTTTATCTAATCAGGTTTTTGCTCTGCCATATGCTCGCTTCCGTCTCATTTAAACATTATCTTATTGCTCCTATGTTCTGGCAAGTGGAAAAGTTTCCTTACGGTTTTTGCTCTGCCATATGCTCGCTTAGCTCTCGATTTAAACGTTATTTAATTGCTCCTATGTTCTGGTAAACACACGTTTCCCGATGGTTTTTGCTCTGCCATATGCTCGCTTCGATCTTGATTAAAGATTATCTCATTGCTCCAATATTCTGGCAAGCGGAACATGTTTCCCTACGTTTTTTCCTCTGACATATGCTCCTTTCGCTCTCGATTAGACATTTTAACATTGCTCCTATGTTCTGTCAAATGGACATGTTTTTTTACGCGCCTTTGCCTTGTGGGATAGCATTTCGGCGTTAATTATCAATTAAACAAACTTGGAATTTTACTAACTACGTTATTATTACAAAGCGTTCCATGGTTATGGGTTCAAACATATGTACTTATCATGGCTTATTGAAATATTCTGATTAAAATCGTTTTGGGAAGGTTTTGTTAATGTGAAATGAAAACCATTTCAGTAACCAGACAGACTGACTATAGATGACAGAATCTCTCAAAGGATTATCAAATCAAAATAAAAGGATGAATAGTTTACTGCTCCTGACAAGGATTACCGACTCCTGTTAGATTAACTCACATCCCCTGACATACTTTCAGACAAGAGTTCAATGGTTGGTAAATGAGACATCTCTCAAACAAGCTGTTTTAGAGAAGACAGACTGTGAGTTTATTATATTCAGATGGGACTGAAACTCATAAAAGGTGAAAAAGGTTAAACTGAAATCGTTTTAGATTTTCCTAAAAAAGGAATTTTGATTTGTATAGGCCTATTCATCAATCATATTTGAGGTGGAGCATTTCTTGCGAATTTCATTATTTTTGTACCATACTTTTGGCTGAAAATAGTAAACACAAGGATTCTAGTTGGACGGAATATATATTTCATTTCAATTACGCTTAAACCCTGATATCAAAGAAAGGTACATCAGAAAAGAATTAGATTTGCATTCCACCCGAACATAAAAACAACGCTCTAATAATTCCTTTCCAGATAATGAAATATCACCCTGGTTACCATGGATTTTATATCCAAGGTCGGATAAATTTTGAGCAATTCATGAATTCTTTCAAAATATCTCATGAAAAGACATTAAGTACGAAAGAGCGATACCGTGAAAAAACGAATGCTACTCGTCTTTCTTCAACAAAATTTAACAAATGAGAGGAAACGTTTATTGCGATTTTACCTGAACATTTCTACCTCAGTCACCGCTATGTAAATCTTCATGAATTCCATTATTGTCTGAATTTTTAAAAAGGCTTCAATGTGAAAACAAAGGTATAATATTTGTATTTTCCATTGTGAAACTATTAAACTTTTCCCAGTATAAAACATGTGAAATTGTGTCCAAGAGAGAAATCCCGTTCCTCTTACATTCAATATGAGAGAGAGAGAGAGAAGAGAGAGAGAGAGAGAGAGAGAGAGAGAGAGAGAGAGGGAGAGAGAGAGAGCATCAGGTTTCTAATCCAAAATTGATAATTGATATAACATTCTAGTATCTGCAATCTCCTGACAAACAAAATCATCACGCATACACGTTTATTATTATTGTTATTAATTATTATTATTATTATTATTATTATTATTATTATTATTATTAATTATAATTCTTATTATTATTATTATCATTATTATCATTATTATTATTATTATTATTATTATTATTATTATTATTATTATTATTATTATTATTATTATTTAATACTATTCAACATTATTATTATTATTTAATACTATTCAACATTATTATCATTATTTAATATTACTATTATTAATTAATATTGCTATTATTATTATTATTATTATTATTATTATTATTATTATTATTATTATTATTATTATTATTATTATTATTATTATTAAAGGAAAAGTAGAAGTTAAAATGCCACGGGCTTCACCAGGGAAAAGAGCCCGGTGTGGTAGAA
Organism: Palaemon carinicauda; assembly: GCF_036898095.1. Taxonomy (NCBI): domain Eukaryota; kingdom Metazoa; phylum Arthropoda; class Malacostraca; order Decapoda; family Palaemonidae; genus Palaemon; species Palaemon carinicauda. Next base: position 75,918,600 of record NC_090741.1, on the reverse strand, counting down.
AATAAAGAAGTAAAAAATAAACCATAAATGAAAAAAAAAATTATAAGTTATACAATATATTAAGAGCGGTAAATTCCTCGGACGAAGAAATAATTACAAAAAAGGGATTAGACAGTTTCAATCCTCGTCCAAGCACTCAATATACAAGTTAAACAACCATGGTGACATCACACATCCCTGTCTCAGCCCCACTCTCACCGGAAACCAATCACTCACTTCATTTCATATCCTAACAGGTGCATTACTACCTTTGTAGAAACTTTTCACTGCTTGCAACAACTTTCTACCAACTCCATATAACCTCATCACATTCCACATTGCTTCCCTATCGACTCTATCATACGCTTTCTCCAGATCCATAAACGCAACATACACCTCCTTACCTTTTGCTAAATATTTCTCGCATATCTGCCTTACTGTAAAAATCTGATTCATACAACCCCTACCTCTTCTAAAACCACCCTGTATTTCTAAGATTGCATTCTCTGTTTTATCCTTGATCCTATTAATCATTACTCTACCATACACTTTTCCAACTACGCTTAACAAACTAATACCTCTTGAATTACAACACTCATACACATCTCCCTTACCCTTATATAGTGGTACAATACATGCACAAACCCAATCTACTGGTACCATTGACAACACAAAACACATATTAAACAATCTCACCAACCATTCAAGTACAGTCACACCCCTTCCTTCAACATCTCAGCTCTCACACCATCCATACCAGACGCTTTTCCTACTCTCGTTTCATCTAGTGCTCTCCTCACTTCATCTATTGTAATCTCTCTCTCATTCTCATCTCCCATCACTGGCACCTCAACACCTGCAACAGCAATTATATCTGCCTCCCTATTATCCTCGACATTCAGTAAACTTTCAAAATATTCCACCCACTTTTCCTTGCCTCCTCTCCTTTTAACAACCTCCCATTTCCATCTTTCACTGTCTCTTCAATATGCCCCCTTTGGCCGCGGTGGCATATAAAAATTAGAATAGCGCCAACGTTATCCCTGTGTGTCGTAAGAGGCGACTAAAATGGATGGGACAAGGGGGCTGGGAACCCCCTCTCCTGTATCTACATCCTGTGAGACAGCAAGAAAGAGATGGAGCTGGGGGGAGAGTGACTGCTCCCCGCACTCAAGTTTTGGGGTGTTTGAATGTGCGTGGATGTAGTACGATAGAGAGTAAAAGATGTGAAATTGGAAGTATGTTTAGGAATAGAAGGATGGATGTATTGGCCTTGTGTGAGACGAAGATAAAAGGAAAGGGTGAAGTGATGTTTGGTGAAATGCCTGGTAGAGTGTCTGGGATTGAAAGGGGAAGAGCGAGAGAGGGTGTGGCTTTATTGCTGAGTGAATGGATGACAGGTAAAGTAGTGAAATGGAAGGAGATATCATCTAGGTTAACGTGGATAAGGGGTAGGTTGGGTAGGGAATGTTGGGCGTTTGTCAGTGCGTATGGGCCAGGTAGTGAGAAAAGTGAAGAAGAGCGGAATGAGTTCTGGAAAAAAAAAGGGTTCAATATACATGAAATTCCTCACATAATCTGGATGGCTTTTATCTAACTTTGGCTTTATATGATAGGTCATAAGAAAAAGGCTTTTTTTTTTTTTTGCTGGAGCTATGACTCTTACTTGCCTTCGAATGATCTTAGATTACAATCGATAAACATACACACAACGACACAGACACATAAACACAAACACAAACACACACACACACACACACACACACACACACATATATATATATATATATATATATATAATATATATATATATATATATATAATATACACATGTTTATACTGTATATACATATATATAAATAATATCATTACTTCTTAACGCTACTTCGAACACATCCAGTTGCAAGACGATTAGTGTATTTAATCATTCGTTATGCAGACCTGTCTATCCTTCTCATTAACTTCACTATCTATCATTGCATGCAATTGCTTTTGGGTCTCCTGGCTCAGGTGCTGCTAGGAAGTAGCATTCTGATTGCTTCATGTCATTTGCATTGAAAGGGGAATCTTGCAAGTTTGCTCAAACGTATTTCTCGGAATTCATTGTGGTCAGTAATATGCGTGCATGGTTGTGTAGGATGCGTAGATGATGTTACTACAAAAGTATTTCTGCATTGAAGCGTTTTATAACATCCATTTAACTATATACCTCCCTTAAACCACCTTCATAAATGGTTGAAGTAGACATTAATTTTTCCATGACTTTAATACTGAATATTTTTCAAAAATTATTTTTTACTATATTTCCAAATCAATAATAATACGCAAGATTGTTTGAAATCAATTAAAAATCTGTTAAATAACCTTTCATCGAAAATTGATACTGATTTCATTAATGTAAAATATATTATAATTTTTTTTTTTCGTACAGATTCACACACTTTTTCATAAACTCCTTCCTAGATGCTTTCTTCTTTAATATAAAGGAGGAAAACGCCATTTGATGATGATGGTGATGATGATGATGATGATGAAGATGATATCATCATCATCATCATAACATACAATTATATTCCCGAGCGTACCCTCAAGCAAGTGAACTCTAATCCAAGACAGTGAAAGACCATGGTAGAGAGGCTATGGCACTACTCTAGACTAGAGAACAATGGTTTGATTTTGGAGTGTCCTTCTCCTAGAAGAGCTGCTTACAATAGCTACAGAGTCTCATCTACCCTTGCCAAGATCAATGTGGCCACTGAACTATTACAGTGAAGAAAAATTGTTTGGTAATCTCAGTGTTGTCAGGTGTATGAGGCCAGAGGAGAATATGTAAGGTATTGGCCAGACTATTCGGTGTGTGTGTAGGGAAAGGGAAAATAAACCGTCACCAGTGAGAAAGATCTGATGTAGTGCTGTCTGGCCAGTCAGAGGACCCCATAACTTTCTAGCGGTAGTAAGTAATACTTCTTACAAGTACATGTAGCAGAATATACGTCTAATTGCCTATGAGGATTTGAAAGTACGTATCCCTATTCTAGTGTAGCAGGAAATATTTAATAGCAGTCATAAGTATTTAAAGAAATCGCAAGTAAAGGCCTCGGGATTTATTTTGTTAATTTGAAAGCATACATCAGTATCACTGTAGATGAGAAAAAATGTCTCGGTTTAAATATTGACTGGAAAGAATATCTCAGTAATATGTAGATGTACATAACCATTTCCATATGAACGCCACTGGCAGACATTAATTATGTCAGTGATTGAAATATAATTCTACTTTTGCACTCTTCTGACCAATCTAAATTATTAATAGAGATCTCCACTAAAAAAAATATACAAGTCATTTGTGAATCCGGAATTCCATGACAAAAACTCGTGTCCTTTACTTTCTAATTCTAAATTCTCTTAGAGATTTACTCTACTTTTCTTTTTGTGAACGATTCTATATCGGTCTTTCTTAAATACATGTGCACTTTTTAAAGATATGTTTAGTTTAGAAAAAATAAAATTTCTCCTTACATTAAAATTCATTGCGAATTTAAACCACCCGGACTAACTCCATCACGTTCAACGAACCGAAAGTGATTTGTATTTCAGGACCTTTCCAAGACTGGTTTTCGTTTGCTTGGAAGCAATCACATAATTCCATTTGTGAATCAAAAGCTTAAATAAAATAAGTCAGAGTGAATCCAGTCACAAGGGAAAGGATGCCTATCTCTCTTGACAGTTCGTTCATTTGGTCAGACTTGCATCTCTCTCTCTCTCTCTCACTCTCTCTCTCTCTCTCTCTCTCTCTCTCTCTCTCTCTCTCTCTCATACGGCTGAACAACCCCTAATACATTATTCCCCACAAGTCCTTCCTGGTATCTGCCTTTGCCATACTGCATACTGCCTCTGTCTAAAAAAGTTCCCGTCGCAACTCTCTGTCTTTCCATGTACCTTCCCTTCTGTCAGTGGCAAATGACAGAATGAAATTCACTTTCGCAATTAGAATGCATTATGCTTTTGGGGGAACGGAATAAAAATCGTGATCTCTCAGGATACAAACCGAGGGAGGGAAATTAGACATGTCCTTGGTACTGGAAGGGTTCCCGCAAGTTCCATTCATCATGATGTGGACTAAGGGACACTTTTTGTATTTAATTGTGATTTATGGCTTTGCTGATTAAGAGTTCCCACCCATGACATTAAAGGATTACTATATGCTGGTTTTTTTTTTTTTTTTTTCTTTTTTTTTCTTTTTTTTTTTTTTTCAATCTGCAATTGGGAACAATTACCACTTATTGCCATCTTAAAGTGATTACTCTATTGTAAGACTGACATCGGATATATTCTTAATTATATTTATTTTGTATACCTATGTAAATCTGGATATCAGTCATTATTAGTTGAAGTTTTTCATGTGCCTCAACATGGATATTATTTTTTTCCATGTTACAGTTTGCTTAAAAAATCTAGGAGAAAGTTCAAATATTCTTTCATTACATTAGTACGAATATTCCATTCATGATTCCCGCTTTATATCATCTTCAGGATATCCTTTCCATAATATCAATAACTAAAAAAGAGTGAGTGAGAAATATTTTTTCTTATTTCTCAGTTTCATTCAAAATATTCAGATAAAGTAACTAAATAAGAAGACAAAATCATCACCTTGAAGTCCTTGTTTTTTTTTCTTTTTTTCTGGAAGCTAATATTCTTGGGGGGGGGGAGCTATGGAACCAGTGGGTCTGACTATAACTGACAGAATCTCTCAAAGGTTTATAATCTGAAAATCAAAGGATAATGAGTTTGCTGCTACTGACAAAACACACCGATTACAGTTTGATTAATCAACAAAGCCTGACATATTTTCAGACAAGGGTTCAATGGTTGGTAAACGTGAAGTCTCTCCACAATAAAGTGAGAATGAAACTCAAAGAAAAGTAAAAAAAGGTTAAACTGAAATTCCTTTCTCTCTTCTTCCAGAGAAGCCTCTTGATTTCTATATACATCATTCATATTAGAGAAAGTGGCGTATTTCTGGCGAACTTCATAATTACTGCATCTTATTTTTGGCTGAGAATAGTTAACACGAGGGTTATATTTGCAATGGAGATATGTATATATATATATATATATATATATATATATATATATATATATATATATATATATATATATATATATATATATATATATTTATATATATATATATATATATATATATATATATATATATATACATATATATATATATATATATATATATATATATATATATATATATATATATATACGTACATATATATATATATATATATATATATATATATATATATATATATATATTTATATATATATATATATATATATATATATATATATATATATATATATATATATTTCATTACCATTACAGTGGAACCATGGTTATTAATGAATGTTCATCAGTATCAATAAGGTAAATTTGTTCCGCTGTCCATCGAGCCTAAAACTCATGCTCAAATAACTCCCAGACAATGGAAGCTAACCCTCGTTTCACTGTTTTTTTTTTTTTTTTTTTTTTTTTGAGAACAAAGGTATAACTTTGTAGAAATGTTTGTGCTTTTCTTTTTGTGAAATTATTACAATTTTCATAGTAACCTATGGAAAATCTAAAACGGCATTCAGGAGAGGTAAGTAGCCTCTGATTCATTGCAGTAGTTAACCCTTTGAGCAAGGAAGAATTCTTTGCTAATATTAGTGTTGCCAATAGTATGACGATAGAAGAAAATGTGTAAAGAATTTGGCCAGACTAAATAATGTGTGCATGTAAATATAAGTATATATTACATGTAAGCATTTGACACTGTGGGAAGTGGCTTTAGTGCTTTCTATACTTTTAATTTTCAATAAATATTCGAGATGGGGAAGCTTACCCTCGTCCCCTCCTTCCTCAACACTTCGACATACTAAAGTTCAAAGGAAGTGAAAGTAACGCGCCTAATGGGGTTTGGCTCGACCTGATATCAAACCAATTGCCTCTTACTATTTTAGTAACTATTATATTTTATGTGACTGACGAGCAAAACAGAATCTTCATCACAAAAAAATGCAATCAGGAGGAAAACACCTCATCTCTATAGGGTCTGTGGTATTTACTCAAGATCCCTTAATAATGAACCGTATTCCTGGAAGCTTTCCCATACTTTGACCCTTAACAAATGCTTTTGGCAGCCAAAATTCTACTTCATTCCAAGCTCTTGAATGACTGGTTTAGGAGTTATTCATCAAGTCTCATTAATCTTGAGTTGGACTCCTGGACTCCATACATTATATTATTTGATGAATGATTCATGCTATTATTGCCTTGTTCCCAAAACCTTAAATTGGGTCAACTTGAAATTCATCGAACTTCTACAACCCTTTTTAATGAAGATGATATAGCCATGAAAAATGTAATACGACAATTTAAGCCCAAAGTAGGCTAAATTAAAGACAAATTGACTAATTAATTCTTGTGTTACACCATTCAATAGCACACGATGAAGCACTGTTGCATCAATTAGGGAATAAAGCTCTCTCTCTCTCTCTCTCTCTCTCTCTCTCTCTCTCTCTCTCTCTCTCTGAACGACCAGTGATGAAACCTTATCTCTCTACCTTACCCAACAACCACATCTCTCCATTTATCCTAGCCTTTTCCTACAGGTCTCTGTCTCTCTGTCTCTCTCTCTCTCTCTCTCTCTCTCTCTCTCTCTCTCTCTGACGTTCATCGCCATCCTGTATTACATCCTCTTGTACAACATCATACTTCCTTGTTTTTTTTTTTTAATGACCTTTCATTCCTCTCTTCTCTTCAAAAATATTTCCCCTTCCTCTCATTCGTCATTGTCCTTAATCTCATTCTTCCTTAACCTAAGACAGTACCCTGCTTTCCCTTAATTACCCCCCCCCCCCCCGATTACATCAATGATAAAACTCCTAATCTCCTTCGAACCAAACCAAAGTGAAACCAATTAACAAACGTTGACTTCCATGGCGGAGGCGAACGAACAAGAGAGCTTATTCTGGCAGAAAGGATGTTACTCTCTCTCTCTCTCTCTCTCTCTCTCTCTCTCTCTCTCTCTCTCTCTCTCTCTCTCTCTCTCTACGGTAAAGGATTATTTCATCATACTTGACTACTGACTGCCTATCTTCCTGCAAAAAGCATGAAAGCAGTTTTAGTTGATTTTTTTAACAATCTTACATATGAATCTCTCTTTGATTGTGTGTCCTTATGTTAATGGTTCATTTATATTACTTTAGTCAGTGTGTTTGTTAGTTTATTACAAGAAGAAAAGCATAATATTATTTTCACTTATCAATTTGCTCTCTTGGCGTCCGAAGAAAAATCTCATAACATTTCCTTTTAATCTTCCAGCAGTCGTGTGTACTAAGAGACGTAATTCACCTTTCGCAATATTCAGATATATTTTCCTTCTTGGATGAAATGACACAAACAATAAAAATCCTGATCTCAATTTATGTAATCAAAGAGAGAACAATTATCATGTGTACCCGCGTTCGCAGAATGGAAGCAACTTCCATTCATCACGACCTGAACTCATGGAAGCTGTTTTATCTTTGCTTTAGATAAATGTGTTTAATAAACATGAATTTCCTCACATAATCTGGTGGGATTTTATCTAACTTTGGCTTCATATGATAAGGCATACGAAAAAGGCTTCCTTGCTGGATCGATGACTCTTACTTGCCTTCGAATCATTTTGCAGTATATTATAAATAAGTTTCCTTACAAAAACATAATCACCCTTTTTCCTATCAATGACATTAGAGCGTAATCTATATACATACACACAACGAAACACACACACACACACTTACACACACATACACACACACACACACACACACACACATATATATATATATATATATATATATATATATATATATATATATATATATATATATATATATATATATATATATAACATAATTACTTCTTCACGCTACTCCGAACACCTTCCGTTGCAAGACGATTAGTGCATCTAATCATACGTCATGCAAACTGTCTATCCTTCCCATTGACTTAACTATCGATCATTGCATGCAATTGCTTTTGGGTCTCTTGCCTCAAGTGTTGCGAGGCAGATGCATTCTGACTGCATCATGTCATTTGCATTGAAAGGTGAATCTTGCGCGTTTGCTCAAAGGCATCTCTCGGAATTCACTGCGATCAGTAATATGCGTACAGGATTGTGTAGGATGCGTATTTTTGCATTGAAGCCTTTTATAACACATCCAATTAATTTTATACTTTCCTTAAACAAGCTTCATAAAAGGTTGAAATATATAATAATTTTTCCATGACTTTAATGATGAGTACTTTTTTTCTTTTAAATAAGTTTTACTACATTTACAAACTAATAGTAATAAGAAGGAATATTTAAACATCAAAATAAAAATTTGTTAAATAACCTTTCATTGAAAGTGGATACTGATTTGGTTAAAATAAAATATTTCATAAAATGAAATTTATACATTCACACACTTTCATAAACCCCTTCTTCGATGCGTTCTTCTTTAATATAAAGGAGAACAACGCCATTTGATGATGATGATGAAGATGTTGATGATGATGATGATGAAGAGGATGATGATGAAGATGTTGATGATGAGGATGATGAAGAGGATGATGATGATCATCATCATAATAGGCCCATAATTCCTAACGACCTATAACCCCTGTCAAATGAAAGAAATTATCACTCATATAATTATATGTTTGATTTAAGTTACATAATAAAGTCCGATAATTGTATTCGGGACTTCTTGTAAGATATATATATATATATATATATATATATATATATATATATATATATATACAAATTATATATATATATATATATATATATATATATATATATATATATATATATATACAATATAATATAAATTATATATATATATATAATTTTATATAAATTATATATATATATATAATTTTATATAAATTATATATATATATATATATATATATAATATTATATAAATTATATGTATATATATATATATATATATATATATATATATATATACATATATATATATATTTATATATATATATATATATATATATATATATATATATATACATATATATATATATATATATATATATATATATATTTCATAAACGACCATGGATGATGTTTAACCTCTCAGCGTCTCAATAACCGAAATGATATGAAAAAAATGTCTTCATATTTATAATCTGAAAAGTGATAGTAATAATGTATATATGAACGACCGACTAATGACTTCTTTGGATACGAACGTATTCTGTAGAATTTATCTGTATCTTACAGTAATACTTCCTACAAGTAAATGTAGTTGAATATTCGTCGAATTACCTATGAGGATTTGAAAGTACGTCTCCCTATTCTAGTGGAGAAGGAAGTATTTAAAAGCAGTTATCAGTATTCATAGAAATCACAAATAAATGCCTCGGTATTTTTTTTTTTATCTGAAAGAATACATCAGTATCTTTGTAGTTCAGAAAAAAATGTCGGCATATATGTTGATCGGAAAGAATATATCAGTAATAGGTAGATGTATGTAGCCATTGCCATGTGAACGCCACTAGCATACAATAATCATGTCAGGGATTGAGGTATAATTTTACTTTTGCAATCTTTTGACCAATCGAAATTACGATTAGTGAACTTTACTAAAAATTATACAAGCCGTTTGTGAATCTGGAATTCTATGACAAAAAACTCGTGTTCTTTGCTTTCTAATTCTAAATTTTCTTAGAGATTTAACATTTCTTTGCTTTTCTTTTCTTTTTGTGAACGAATCTATATCGGTCCTTCTTAAATACATGTGCACTTTTTAAAGATATATTTAGTTTAGAAAAATAAAATTTCTCCTTACTTTAAAATTCATTGTGAATTTAAACCACCCGAACTAATTCCATCACGTACAACGAACCGGAAGTGTTTTGTATTTCAGGACTTTTCCAAGTTCTGGTTTTCGTTTGGTAGTAAGCAATCACATAATTCCATTTGCGAATCAAAAGCTTAAATAAAATTACTCAGTGTGAATCCGGTCATAAGAGAAGGAATGCCTATGTTTGTTGACAGCTTATTTAGTTGTCCAGACCTTGCATCTATCTCTCTCTCTCTCTCTCTCTCTCTCTCTCTCTCTCTCTCTCTCTCTCTCTCATACGGCTGAACACCCACTTATTACATTATTCCCCACAAGTGCTTCCTGGTATCTGCATTCACCATATTGCCTCTGTCTAAAAAATTTCCTTTTCAAGCTGTCTGTCTCTCCGTCTACCTTTCCTTCTGTCAGTAGCAAATGACAGGACGAAATTCGGCTTCGCAATTAGAATGCATTATGCTTTTGGGGAAACGACAAAAGGAATAAAAATCGTGATCTCTCAAGATCCAAACCGAGGGAGGGAAATTAGACATGTCTTTGGTGCTGGAAGGGTTCCCGGAAGTTCCATTCATCATGAGGTAGACTAAGGGACACTTTTTGTATTTAATTTTGATATATGGCTTTGCTGAACATAAGTTTCCACCCACGGCATTGAACGATTACGGTGTTTTTTGAAACCTGTAGTTGGGAATAATTGCCCCATATTGCCATCTTAAAATTATTAGTTTATTGCAAGACAGATATCAGATATTTTCTTGTTTTTATTCATTTTGTATACTTATGTGAACCTAGATATCCATCATTATTAGTTAAATTTCTTCAAGTGCCTCAGCATGGATATTATTATTTTTCATGTTACAGATTGCTTATAAAATCTAGGAGAAAGTTTAAATGTTTTTTTATTACATTAGTATGAATATTTCATTTATGATCCCCGCTTTAATATATCTTCAGGATCTCATTTTCAGAGTATGAATAATTACAAGAGATTGAGCAAAAAAAAAAAATTGTTATCTCTCTTTCATTCCAGATATTCAGATAAAGTAAATAAATGAGAAGGCAAAATCATCACCTTGTTTTTTTCTATTCTTCGGGGCTGGGGGAGGGGTGGCTATATAACCAGTAGGACTGACTAGAACTGACAGAATCTCTCGAAGGTTTGTAAACTAAAAATCAAAGGAAAAATGAGTTTGCTGCTAATGACAAAACACACGGATTACAATATAACTAATTCACAAAACCTGACATACTTTCAGACAAGGGTTCAATGGTTGGTAAACGAGACGTCTCTCCGCTATAAGACAGAGTGGGTTTATATTCAGGTGGGAATGAAACTCTTAAATGCAAAAATAAAAAAAATAAAAACATTCTTTTCTGCTCGCCTCATTCATGTTTAAGAAGGTGGAATATTTCTGCTAAATTTTATTAGTATTGCATCTTTTTTTTGGCTTAAAATAGTTAACACTAGTGGGATGCCTGATGTTGCATTTGAGCAGCAAGTCTTGAAATTTGTAATTGAGCATTTTTTAGAGCCTGTCTCATGTTATCCCTAACTTCCAATCTGTTTCTGTTCTTCAATTGTATATTGACCAGAGTGACTGACGAGCAGAATAGAATCTAGATCACAACCATCGCAATCAGGAGGAGAATACCTCATCTCTAAAGGGTCTGTGGTATTCACTCAAGATCCACTAATAAAGAACGGTATTCCTGGAAGCTTTCCCATACTTTGACAATTAACAAATGATTTCGGCAAACAGGATTTTACTTACTTCATCATATGCTCTTCAAATGGATGATTTTGGAGTTATTCATGGAGTTGGACTCCTGGACGCAATACTTTATATTATTTGATGAAAGGTTCAAGCTATTATTGCCTTGTTCCCACAGCCTTAGTTTGGGTTAACTTGGTTTGTCTATGACTGTAGTAAAACAATTGAAAAGAGAAAAAAGGAATTTACCGAACTACTACAACCCTTTTGAAAGAAGGCGATATGGCCAAAAATAATGTAATAAGATAATTTAAGCGCAAAATAGCCTAAATTAAAAACAAATTGACTAAATCTTGCGCTACACCATTCAATAGCACCCGATGAAGTACCGTTGCATCAATTAGGGAATAAAGTGTCTCTCTCTCTCTCTCTCTCTCTCTCTCTCTCTCTCTCTCTCTCTCTCTCTCTCTCTCTCTCTAAACGATCAGTGATGAAAACTTCTCGCTCTACCTTACCCAACAATCATCTCTCTTCATTTATCCTAGCCTTTTCCTACAGCTCTCTCTCTCTCTCTCTCTCTCTCTCTCTCTCTCTCTCTCTCTCTCTCTCTCTCTCTCTCTCTCTCTCTCTCTCTCTTGGCATAGGATAGTTATCTTGTGAATTAATAAAAATCTGATCAAGATGGCATTGTATAACACAGGCAACTCGTGGAGAGACATCGCTGGAGTCAGCAAAGGCAAATTTCATGAGTTGGCGAAACAGGAGCTCGACCGATTGACAACAGATGTCACTAGCAGCTCCAACCAGTGTGACGGAAAAATATTCGCAGACATATTGAAACAATATGATCCAATAGACTGGAACAAATCTGCGGAAAACATCAGTAAAATAATTGAAGAAATTCCAAAGAAGATCCAAGTGTTAAAGACACTTATAAAGAAAGTCTACATCAATCAACACATTCCATCAAAGAACAATAACAAGGCCAATATGGTGAATATGCTGATTGATGCATTGGGAAAAAGAATGCCAAAATGGTGTAATACATGTAAGATATGGTATTCCATTAATAATCCTCAACGACTGATTAGAAAATGTAATGCCTGTAATGTTCCAACACACCCCACATGTGCTGAAATACAGCAAAAAAATAAAAAATAGAGACACAAAGGTATTCTGCTCAACATGCTTAGTCTGGATAGAAAATATAATTAAGTCGAGACTAAAGCTGCAAATAGTTGAAGAAGAAGAAGAAGAAGAAGAAGAAGAAGAAGAAGAAGAAGAAGAAGAAGAAGAAGAAGAAGAAGAGAAAAATGAACAGGATATGTGTAAGGATGCAGAGGAAATCATTGATATAACTTATGATGCCATCCAACAACATACTTATGAAGAAATAAATTATCAGATGGAAACAAATAATAGACCCAAGAGACTCTACCCGGACCTACATACTTTTAGGGAAGAGCAAGAACAAGAAAAAAAAGAAAAGAAAGATATAGTCTGTAATAGGCTGAAAAGAGGGAATTGCAAATTTGGCGAAAGATGCTACTACAAGCATCCAAAGATATGCCATAATTATGAAATATATGGTAAATGTGCGTATTTAGACGGATATGGAGATGAATGCAGAGATCTCCATCCAAAAATATGCAAAACCCTAAAAGAAGGAAAAGGATGCAGTTTCAAAAAAAAATGTCGATATATGCATCCTGCAACTATGAATGAGAGTAAGAAAACTCAGCAAACTGAAAAGAAAAACAAAAATGAAACAAAAAAAGAAACAAAAAAGCAGGCCGCGTATATACCTCACTATGCACCAAAAAAGGCCTTTCAACCTAAATCTCCACAAATAGAGCCCAACTAAAAAGATTGCATATATAATGCCAGGGGTTGGTGCAGATATGGGGATAATTGCAGGTTTACACACAAAAATAAGTATGAAGGCGAAAGAACAAATATTATGGAAAAGTTGGATTTTTTAATGGCAGAATTCCGAGAAATGAAGAAAAGAACATCATATCAGAACAGGAAGGAAGCATGGGAGAATCCATATTATTACCAATATTAAATAATGGAAATGAAACACAAACCATAATAGTGATGAATGAACAGGGTTTAGTCACGAGTAACTCTAAAAGGAAAATAGAGTTCCTAGAAGAACTAACCCAAATTGAAAAAATAGATATATTAAATATAAGTTAAACATGGTATTCCCAAGAGACTGGCAGTGATGACCAGATAAAGGGTTTCCAAACTTATAGATCAGACAGAAAAAATAGGAATCAAGGGGGAACCACAATATATGGAAGAGACATAAATCAAGGAAAAGTCTGTGAAAAATACAGCAACACAGAATGTGAATTGATTGCGGTAGAATTTGAATTTGAAAAACTAGTGAATATTGTAGTTTACAGACCCCCAAATACTAAGGAGTTTGACATAATAATAGAAAAAATAGATGATATATGTAGAAACCATAAAGACTGGAATATACTCCTATCCGGAGATTTTAACTTTCCTTTCGTGGATTGGAAAGAACGGATAGAAGAAAGTGGTTGTATGTATACATATAAAAAAGAGAGTAATAGTAGCGCAGAAGATAAGAGGCAATTTGAAAAGCTTCAAGATATGCTATTAGAACATAATATGCAACAAATAAACCACATTCCAACAAGAAAGGAAAATATCCTAGATCTAGTATTTGTGAATGAGGTGAATTATGTTAAAGAAATAATAGTGTATAACACGGGAATTTCAGACCACAATGTCATAGAATTGATAGTTCATTCCAAAGCAAGTGATCACAGAATCAATAAAAGCACAAAACTTTGGGAAGGATATGGAAAATATAATTTTTACAGTAAGAATATAAAATGGTCAGAAATAAACGAAGAACTGAATAAAGAATGGAAAAATGTATTTATAAGTGATAATATACAGGTAAATACGGACATACTGTACAAAATACTGGAGAAAATTGTTGAAAAATATGTACCGAAAAAAAACAATAAACAAAAGACGTGCATACCAAGAGACAGAAGGATCTTGTTTCAGAAAATTAGAAAGTGGAAGGAAAATCTTGCAAAAGGAAAAAATGTGTGGAAAATGAGGGAAATAAAATGTAAGATAGAAAATGCAGAACAAAAGATTATACAGTCGAAAGAAAATGAAAAAAGGGACTTAGAAGAAAGGACACTTCAAAATATAAAAAGAAACCCCAAAGTACTTTACTCCTATGCAAAAAAGATGAATAAAAGGAGAATAGAAATAGGCCCTCTAAGAATTGATGGACGGCTAACGAATGAAAAAAAGGAAATATGCAACATATTAGCAGAAAAAAATAAGAGTGAGTTCACGCCAAGAATTGCGAATGAGAATAATGAAACAGAAAAGAGAGAAGAAAATGTTGAATATCTAACGGATATAGATATTAATGAAGTAGATATTGTCACGGCTATAAACGAAATTAAAAATGGATCGGCAGCCGGACCAGATGGAGTTCCAGCGATTTTGTTAAAAAAAACTGCAAACACTATCGCGAAGCCGCTTGCAATACTGCTAAGACAGAGTGTAGATATGAGCGAGATATATGTTAAACATAAATTAGCTTATATAACCCCTATCTTCAAAAGTGGATCAAGACTAGAGGCAAGCAATTATAGACCTGTTAGTCTAACATCACATATTATGAAAGTGTATGAGAGGGTAATAAAAAAGAAAATAATGAACCATTTGGTCAAAAATAATTTGTTTAACATGGGTCAACACGGTTTCGTACCTGGAAAAAGTACACAGACCCAACTGATAGCACACTATGAAAACATATACAATAATATGATAAATGAAAAAGACACAGATGTGATCTATCTAGATTTTGCAAAAGCCTTTGACAAGGTAGACCATAACATATTGGAGAAAAAAATGAGAAAGCATAATATTGTGGGAAAGATAGGAAAATGGGTAAAAGAATTCCTGCAAAACAGAAAACAGATAGTGGTTCCAAATGACGAGAAATCAGATGAAGCCCAGGTAATATCTGGTGTGCCCCAAGGTACGGTATTAGCTGCACTGCTATTTGTTATTATGATCTCAGACATAGACTGTGATGTTGAAAACTCCGTAGTGAGAAGTTTCGCCGATGACACAAGAATAAGTAGAGAAATTACTTGTGATGAAGATAGGAACTCACTACAAAGAGATCTAAACAAAATATATGAATGGGCGGATATAAATAGGATGATATTTAACTCCGATAAATTCGAATCAATAAATTATGGAAACAGAGAAGGAATGGTGTATGCATACAAGGGACCTAATAATGAGACAATCACAAACAAGGAAGCAATTAAAGACCTTGGTGTAATTTTAAATAGGAATATGTTATGCAACGACCAAATAGCAACACTGTTGGCTAAATGTTAAGCAAAAATGGGAATGTTATTCAGACACTTTAAAAGAAGAAAAGCTGAACACATGATTATGCTTTACAAAACTTATGTGCGTAGTACACTCGAGTACTGCAATGTGATATGGTACCCACACTACCAAAAGGATATTGCGCAAATAGAGAGTGTACAAAGGTCCTATACTGCTAGAATAGAAGAAGTCAAGGACCTTGACTACTGGGAAAGACTGCAATTTTTAAAACTATACAGTCTAGAAAGGAGAAGAGAACGCTACATGATGAATGAAAGTTAGGATTGTTGGTGAAAATGGCAATAAAAGGAGACCTAACTGATTGCAATAATTACAGAGGCATAAAACTTACTTCAGTTGTTGATAAAATATATATTATGCTTATTCTGAAGAGACTGGAGAGAAATATTCATGAAAAGCTGAGAGATGAACAAGCAGGATTTAGAAAAGGTAGAAGTTACACTGACCAAATTTTCATTTTGAAACATGTACAGCAATGCATAGAATATAGAAACCACCTTTTGATGGCACTTGTGGACTATGAAAAAGCCTTCAATAGTGTGCATCAGCCAATTTTATGGAGAGTCCTGCGTTATCATGGAATTCCCATTGAATATCTAAATTGGATTAAGTCTATTTATGAGTATAGCAAGCGCTAAGTTAATGTTAATGGAGTCCTATCAAATAAATTTCCAGTGAACAATGGAGTACTACAAGGGAATGTGTTGTCTCTTATGTTGTTTATCCTCCTCATGGATTTTTCAATGCGTAGAACAGTCAGAGATGGTGGAGCAGGGTTGGACTGGATTGGTGATAGGAATCTAGCAGACCTAGAGTATGCTGATGATGATGTCCTTGTTAGCAAAACACCACAGGATTTACAATGCTTGCTTACCAGAATGCAAGAAATATCACACGATGTTGGTCTCAAGATGAATAGAAGAAAGACAGACATGATGAGAACGGGGTATGCAATGGATGATGAAATATCATTGGAAGGAGTAAGGATTAATGAGGTAGAATCATTTAAGTATTTAGAAACTATGATCTCCAATCAGGATCTTTAGAATTAGAGTTTAGTGAAAGATTGATAAAATCAAATCAGACAATGGCTGGGTTTAGTAAAATTTGGAAATTAGATCACCTGAAATTATATCAAAAAATATATCAGTTTCATGAGATTGGTGTTACTCTATGAACATGAGTCATGGTATGACAATGGAACAATCTCCAATAGATTTGGTAGTTTTGAGAACAAAGCCCTCAGAAGGATATTGGGAATTAAATGGCAGGACAGGATTAGAAATAAAACTATAATAGAGATTACTTGAGTGTCATATGTGGATGAGATCTGGATGAGGGGTAGATGGGTATGGTTTAGGCATGCTCTTCGCACTCCCCAAGAGAGATTAGTTCATCAACGGTTCAGCTGGGCTCTACAAGGCACTAGAAAAGTTAGAAGACCAGGACTTACATGGCTGAGGACAATGAAGAGCGGAGTATATGATGAATGGAGACGTATTGGATTAAAAGCTCAAGATAGAGACGTCTGGTTAAATCTAACCAAGGCCCTTTGCGTCAATAGGCGTAGGAGGAGGAGGAGATGATGATGATGATGATGATAATGATGATGATATATATACACAAACACACACACACACACATACACACACACACACACACACACACATATATATATATATATATATATATATATATATATATATATATATATATATATATATATATATATAAATATATATATATATATATACACATATATACATAGTATACTATTTCTCATAACAGTTGGTGTAAACAAAACATAAGTCACTACGACATTCATATTTAAATACTGAATCGCGGATGAACATCCTATGCAGTAAAATTTCCAGACTTTAGATACTTCAATCATTAAAAAATATTGAGCTCCTTTGAAACCATTTCACTACTCAACCCAACCTTACACTCTTTCATAGCATCTCTATACACATCGCAAACATTCCTATCATATATATCTTTGCTCCCTCAAATCAAGCCAGACGAGTCCTGTTATTACTACTACTACATCCCGTGTCAAGACGATTAGTGCATCTAATCATTCGTTATGCAGACCTGTCTATCCTTCCCATTGACTTCACTATCTATCATTGCATGCAATTGCTTTTGGGTCTCCTGGCTCAGGTGCTGCAAAGGCAGAAGCATTCCGATTGCATCATGTCATTTGCATTGAAAAGGGAATCTTGCACGTTTGCTCAAAGGCATCTTTCGACATTCCCTGCGTACAGTAATAAGCATGTATCATTGTGGTAGGATGCATACATGATATCACGTATGTATTCCTACATTGATGCGTATTATAATACATCCGCATAATTTCATTCTTCCCTAAAATCACTATAAAATTTCTCCCTGCCTTTCATATCACAAATTTTCCTTAATTATCTTTCCAAATAAATAATATCCTTTGTCTGTGTATGTATGCGCAAATACATTTAATTGTTTGAACATTAAACAGGAAAAAAAAAACCTTCAATTCCCTTTCATTGAATATTAATAATGATTGCATTACTATAAAGTTCTCTACATACTTTTTATAGTTTCCTATTGTATTTGATAAACTCTTACAGGGATGCTTTCCTTTTTTATATAAATGCTAATACAGAAGAGGGGCAAATAAACACAATTTGCTGATGAGGATGATGAGGATCTCTTCAGCTAGAGCCACTTATAACCCTCTCAAAATGAAAGTAATTATCACACATAAATAGGATTACAAACATATATTTGATCTTTCATAAAAAATCATCAACTATAAAGTGATTTCTGAAAATTGTATTCATGGCCTTTTAAAAGTTCAAAGGTCTCTCTTGAATGGCCGAGGCAAGGTAACGGACAATGCCCTAGAGACTTGTAATAAATACGTATGATCAGCGACAAAGCTCTCTCCACCAAGCTGGGACCAGGGAAGGGCAGGAAACGGCTGCTGTGTCACTATACGCTCCCCCAAACCCCAAATCCTTAGCTCACAAGGATGGTGATGTTGCTGACACTACTGGAAACTATCGAGATTCAGCGAGTCTCGAATTCCCGTCAAACACATTGCCAGGAATGGATGTTTAGAATAGGTTACTACAACCCAAAATGTCTTAGTACCTACATGAATCTCATTATCTCATTATTCATATGGATTGGGATGTCTCGGTATTTATATGAACCAAAATAACGTCTTATCATCTGTGTGTGGATCTGGAAAGAACGTTTCAGCATATTTATGGATCTGGAAGTAGTGTATAGAGGAATATAGCAATTGCCATGTGAAATGTGAACGCCACTGTCAGATCCTAATCCCGTCAGTGATAGACGTATGATTCAATTTTTTGCAATCTCCTGATCAATAGAAATAAGAGTAAAACTCTTTACTAAAAATATAGAAGTTATTTGTGAATACGGGGTTCTATGACAAAAACGTTAAAGTTTCTTTTAGTGTTTAATCTTGAATGCTCTATCTTATATAACATATAGGATCTCTCTCTCTCTCTCTCTCTCTCTCCTCTCTCTCTCTCTCTCTCTCTCTCTCTCTCTCTCTCTCTCTCTTTCCATGACCGGATCTACATCGGGCCCTCCTGCGTGCACTTTCATAAGAATAAATAAAAAAACAAATGTGTCTTTACTTTGAAATATATTGCGAGGGACAAAGGCTCTTAAACCACCCGAATTTACTCCCTTTCGTTCTACGAATCGGAAGTGTCTTGTATTTCAGGTCCTTTCCATGTTAGGGTTTTCCTTTGCTTGGAGGAAGTCACATAATTCCATTTGCGAACAAAAAATCTAAATAAAATTAGGCAGTGTAAATCCGGTCACAAGGGAAGGGACGCCCATCATTGTGACAGTTTGTTCATTTGGCCAAACCTTGCATTTCTCTCTCTCTCTCTCTCTCTCTCTCTCTCTCTCTCTCTCTCTCTCTCTCGTCCTAAGGATGATGGAGCATCTGTATTTGGTGGTGATGACAGCAATTTTAAGGATCGTGATGAGATGGTGATAGTGAACCGAATAATGATGATAGAGAAGTTGGTGATAGTGATGCAGACAGTAATATTCGTGTGCTGGTGAGGTGTGATGGTTATGATGGAAGATGATGCCTTTGAAAACCCTGATGACTGTTGCTTGTCAAGACAGTGACATTGTTAAAAGTGGTGACATTGGTGGAGGGGATGATGTTGGTGATGATTGGAAATTATATTAGTGATAGTGGTTGTTGTGCAGACACTGACAGGTGATGAAGGTCAAGTGGACTGGGTGTGTTACATTCTTTGAAAACCCTGATGACTATTGCTTGTCAAGACAGTGACATTGTTAATAGTGGTGACATTGGTGGAGGGGATGATGTTGGTGATGATTGAAAATTATATTAGTGATAGTGGTTGTTGTGCAGACACTGACAGGTGATGAAGGTCAAGTGGACTAGGTGTGTTACATTCTTTGAAAACCCTGATGACTGTTGCTTGTCAAGACAGTGACATTGTTAATAGTGGTGACATTGGTGGAGGGGATGATGTTGGTGATGATTGGAAATTATATTAGTGATAGTGGTTGTTGTGCAGACACTGACAGGTGTTGAAGGTCAAGTGGACTGGGTGTGTTACATTAATATTATTAACACAAGAGATGATAAATATTATAAAAACTGAAGAACAAAAATAGGTTGCGGAATTTTACTATGATTTACTTTTGGAATATAATCCATTCAATATCCCGAATACCAAGGATGTACTTCTATTAGTGAGACAACCAAATTATGGCACGAAATTATGACATTAAATCATTTAGACTTCCCGAATATAGGAGTTATATCTAAATGTGTTATAAACGTTTCCAGAGGCCGTGTAATAGTGTTTTTTTTTTTTTAAATAACTCCTAAAATAACTGATGGATTTCCATGATATCAAAGTAGGGAGCGCTTCATACAATGGCCTAATTTTGGGAAATACTGTTCATTGCCAATTACGTTTCATTAACTTTTTTACTTAAGAAAATGAGGCTAAAGCCAGTCATAGCCACCCACACATTCGCAAAAGTGATGAGTCCCTCAGTGACGTTGTTATAACGTTTCTTCCCCTGTACCTCCCATCCCCCGAATTGTTAAACACCTGTTTAACTCCAAAGATAATTGTCATATGACCTACCCCAAGCAATACGAAATTCTTTGTCAGTAAAACTTCAGCATACCTGGTAATGTGATTCGTGACTTTAGACTTTACCTAAACACAAGACCAACCTTTTATATCTTACCCACTCAATTACATTGAAGATCAAGAATGAGACTTATGACAGGAGACGAAAGAAGCCATGCTAACCCTATACTTCGCACTTCAAGCGAGTGTTGGTAAAGCAATAGAAATATAGTTTTCTTTAGGTTAAACCGTAGGACTCATTCTTCCATACAACACAGGTTACTCGATACATCAATTGCCAGGAAGAAAATGACAGAGAGCATTGTTTGATATAATTTATCATATAAATTTCACCAGAGAGAGTAGCTTGAATTTCTTAGAAGGTAGACTTCTAAAAGATGTTTCATATAAGGGCATTGACATCGGCCATTTGATAAATTTTGAAATCATATATATATATATATATATATATATATATATATATATATAATATTATATATATATGTATATATATATATATATATATATATATATATATATATATATATATATATATATACACACACACACACACACACACACACACATATATATATATATATATATATATATATATATATATATATATATATATATATATATATATATATATATATATAAATATATATATATATATATATATATATATATATATATATATATATATATATATATATATATATATATATATATATATATATGGCTAGCAGTATATTGCAATATATTATGTACTTTTTAAAGTCATACTTTTCTTACCGATTTATACTAATTTTCAGGCTGTTTCTTTCTTTCTCTCTGTTGTAAATGGTGAAGAGTTTCAGCGCAATTGTAGTTTTGCAATGGCGAGGACAAAGCAACATATTTGCCATGAGTAAGGTCGAATCTATATGAAATAGTTCAGAGCTACTACTACAACTGCTGCCGATGATTACCTTGGATGTACTAAAAGGGCTCTGAGGTAGGAGTCGAATCCTGGTCCAGTCTTGCCCCCAATAACATCATTCCAAATATACAACTCTCTCAAGCAAAAAAATTGTTTTCTATTTCTACTAATGTTTTATTTTATTTTTTTATTTTATTTTATTTTTCAGTCACAAATCTAAAATTTGTAGGAGTCCGAGTAGAATATCTCTCAGTGCGATTCCACACCCCGGTTTTAAACCTGTTCTATTATGTTTGATAATTTGTGTTAACCATCTAATCATTATCTACCACCATAAAACATTTTATTGCTCTTCCGGCTCATTTTATATGTGCAGTACACAGTCTTTCCTAACAGGGATTTACTCGGTAGCCTAATAACAATGGGAATGAAGGAAAGAAGGCAAGAAGGAGGGGGGGGGGGTACTAGGATAGTCATAGGCGTAAACACCAAAGGAGGGTTGGGGGAACCTCTGCGTCACAGTTACGTGACCACTTCTTCGAAACGCTCTGAAGGAAGGGAAGAAGTTCCTCTTTTTTCTAAGAATAAAGGGGTTATTTAAGCCCATCTGTCAATTCATTGTACTACCAAAAATCAGGCCAATGTTTGAAACATTCATTGCTGTAGTTTCAT
Source organism: Palaemon carinicauda (assembly GCF_036898095.1). Taxonomy (NCBI): domain Eukaryota; kingdom Metazoa; phylum Arthropoda; class Malacostraca; order Decapoda; family Palaemonidae; genus Palaemon; species Palaemon carinicauda. The sequence goes on along the minus strand of NC_090741.1, from coordinate 75,895,810 downwards.
GGAAATTCATAAGCCAGTTTGTTAGATATTTGGGAAAAACACTATTACACGGCCTCTGGAAACGTTAGTGTCAGTGTCAAACTTGCGTCAGTTCATTCCTCACGAAGGCGCCACAATTACATTGCAAACCACCTGTTGATTCGGATATACTCCGTTAGTCAATATCGACCTGATCTAGAACCTTATCTCTCATAAAATCTTTTTTTTTTTTTAATAACATAATGAAAAGGATTGTATCTAAAACTGTTACTACAATTATACGGTTAATTCAATTTATTCTTTTTAGTCAGTCTATTCGTTTAAACCGTCCTAATATTCATGAAAGGGAGGACTTTGCAATCATACAAATTCTTGCGCAAATTGATAAAGATTTTTTTCATGTTAAATTGTTGACTTCATTGTAATGAGAGGTAATCCAATTTATTTTTAACATATTTCATTTAATCCCCATTCTCTCTCTCTCTCTCTCTCTCTCTCTCTCTCTCTCTCTCTCTCTCTCTCTCTCTCTCTCTCTCTCTCTCTCTCTCTCTCTATATATATATATATATATATATATATATGTATATATATATATTATATATATATATATATATATATATATATATATATATATATATTCATATATATGCATATATATATATATATATATATATATATATATTCATATATATGCATATATATATATATATATATATATATATATATATATATATATATATATATATATATATATATATATACACACACACACACATATATATATATATATATATATATATATATATATATATATATATATATATATATATATATATAATATATATATATATATTACATCAATCTATACAATAGAACAAACCTATACATAAAAATCTTATATAACAAATAGTTGTAAATGAATGAGTAAATTAATAAACAAGGCAGTAATAGTGTCATGGTAGTGGATATGTGTAAGAAAGACCATATGTTTAACCGAGAAAAAAAAAAGATATGTAACATTGCGTCCTCCATCAAACTTATTGGCAAAACCATATTTCATCATGAATGATTTATTATAAAAAACTCCATAAACATTTTTCCAATCAACAATAATTATAGAAAAAAAGAATTACATAATTGTCCTTAATTTATTCTACTTGAAACAAATCTTGGGAATGAATTTAAAATTGAAGGGATTGGTAATTCCAAATAATGTGACTTTTTTGAAAGGTGAAATTGTGATGTCGGAATACCAAGATGATTTATCTCTCTAATTATCTGGCATCCATCGTTTTAATGAGTAATGAATCATCAATGTCGATATATCGCTATTATCTATCAATAGCTTTTTAATGCGAATTCATCAGTTTAAGATGAATTCGTAAAGTTCATGTATTCAAACAATACGCATACTTGAATGGAATTATGAATGTATGTATACTTACATACATATGTATCTGCAAGTATATATATATATATTATATATTATATATATATATATATATATATATATATATATATATATATGTTTCTGTGTATGTTTATATATGTATATATATATATATATATATATATATATATATATATATATATATATATATATACAAATAATTACATAATTATATATATAACATTACAACAAATAAACAAGACATTATCCAGTTTCTCACTGTAACAATCACCATTGTTAAAATCTAAAGCAACAGTTAAAATATGGAGCTTCCATGTACCTCTGCATGTATATGTTGTTCCAGACAAACACCCCCACAAAGGATATTGACACTGTAATTATTTTTGGCTATATATTTTGTTGTTTCTTTATCTTTTCATTTAAATAATTTAATCATTTAAGTTTTCATTATTCCACATATTGAAATATCTTTGAACTACTTGATAACTTCTTTTTTCACCCATACCTCATTCCTCTCTCTCTCTCTCTCTCTCTCTCTCTCTCTCTCTCTCTCTCTCTCTCTCTCTCTCTCTCTCTAGGAAGGATATTTATGGATCAATTGAGGCGTGTGTTTTGATGTCCAGGAATCTTCCTCCTTACTGGTCTTTTATGGAGCTGTTTTTCCTTCCATACAGGT
>NC_090741.1:75861899-75889399 GCF_036898095.1 Palaemon carinicauda | reverse complement strand
GATGAAAGGTTATTTAACAGGTTCTTAATTGATTTGGAAATATAGTAAAAAAATAATTTTTGAAAAATACTCAGTAATAAAGTCATGGAAAAATTAATGTACACTTCAACCATTTATAAAGGTGGTTCAAGGGAAGTATACAGTTAATTGGATGTGTTATAAAACGTTTCAACTCAAAAATACTTACCTAATATCATTTACGCATCTTACAGAATCCTGTAATCATATTACTGATCGCATTGAATCCCGAGAAATGCGTTTGAGCAAACGTGCAAGATTCACCTTTCAATGCAAATGACATGATGCAGTTTGAATCCTTCTGCCTTGAAGCACCTGAGCCAAGACACCCAAAAGCAATTGCATGCAATGATAGATAGTGAAGTCAATGGGAAGGATAGACAGGTCTGCATAACAAATGATTAGATGCACTAATCGTCTTGCAACGGGGTGTGTTCGGAATAGCGTTAAGAAGTAATGATGTTACACACACATATATATATATATATATATATATACAATATAAACGTGTGTATATATTTTATATATTATATATACATATATATATATATATATATATATATGTGTGTGTGTGTGTGTGTGTGTCTGTCTGTATCGTTGTGTATACGTTTATCGATTGTAATCTAAGGTCATTGATAGGGCAACGGGTAATTATGGTTTCGTAAGAAAACTAGTATATAATATACTGCAAAATCATTCGAAGGCAAGTAAGAGTCATAGCTCGAGCAAAAAAAAAGACTTTTTCTTATGCCGTATCATATGAAGCCAAAGTTAGATAAAAGCCATGCAGATTATGTGAGAAATTTCATGTTTATTAAACACATTTATCTAAAGCAAAGATAAAAAAGCTTCCATGAGTCCAGGTCGTGATGAATGGAAGTTGCTTCCATCCTGCGAACGCGGGTACGCATGATATAATTGTTCTCTATCTAACTACATAAATTTAAATCAGGATTTTTATAGTTTGTGTCATTGCATCCAAGAAGGAAAATATATCTGGATATTGCGACAGGTGAATTACGTCTCTTAGTACACACGACTGGTGGAAGATTAAGAGGAATGTTAGGAAATGTTATGAGATTTTGCTTCGGACGCCGAGAGAGTGAAGTGATGAGTGGAAATAATTTTGTCCTTTTCTGCTTGTAATAAACAGACAGATACACAGACAAAAGTAATATAAATGAACCATTAACACAATGACACATAATCAAAGAGATTCATAAGTAAGATGATTAAAAAATCAACATTTCTGCTTTCATGCTTCTTACGGAAAGATAAGGCAGCTATAGTCATGTATGAAGAACTAATCCTTTAGAGAGAGAGAGAGAGAGAGAGAGAGAGAGAGAGAGAGAGAGAGAGAGAGAATCCTTTCTGTCAGATTGAGCTCTTGTTCGTTCTTCTCCGCCATGACAGTCAAAGTTTGATAATTGGTTCCACTTTAGTTTGGGTCGAAGGAGATTAGGAATTTTATCATTGATGTAATTGGGAGGATGATTAAGGCGAAGCTGGGATTTTGGCTTTGGTTAAGGAAGAATGAGATTAAGGATGACAATGATAAATGGGAGTAAAGGCGAAACATTTGGCAAAAGAAGAGAAGGATGACAGCTCATTGAACAGAGGAGGAACTAGGATGTTGTAAAATAGGATGTAATACAGGTTGACAATAAACGCCAGGAAAGAGAGAGAGAGAGAGAGAGAGAGAGAGAGAGAGAGAGAGAGAGAGCTGTAGGGCAAGGCTAAGAAAGATGGAGATGATTGTTGTGTAATGTTTGTAGGTCGCTCGTTTAAAGGTCGTTCATGAATGGCAGAGCCAAGGGACAGTGGCACTGACATACCCAGCAGGACACAACCCTAGAGACTTACGATATATACATAGGATCGGTGTCCAACCCCCTCTCCATCCACGCTAGGATCAGGGATAGCCCGACAATGGCTCCTGATGACTCATCAGGTAGACCTATCCTTAGCTCACAAGAATGGAGAAGTTGCAGACACTAAAGAAACTATCGAATTTGAGCAGGCCTTGAATCCTAGTCCGGAGAGTGTCAGGCAATGACGCTCCAAGTAGACCACCACAACCCAAAAGGCAGAGAGAGAGAGAGAGAGAGAGAGAGAGAGAGAGAGAGAGAGACTTTGTTCCCTAATTGGTGCTATTGAATGCTGGTTCACAATATTTAGTTATTTTGTATTTACTAAAACTATATCAATTTCTATTTACATATTATTGTCAACTAATAGGTTTGTTTTATCTTTTAATTTATTTTAATTTAATAATAAACAAATTAACTAAACAATTGAAAGCTGTGGGAATAAGGCAAAATCACCTGAACCCATTAACAGAAAAAGCAAAGTATTGCTTCGAGGAGTCCAACTCACGATTGATGGGACTTGATAAATAGCCATAAAACTAAGTATTTCAAGAGCATAAATACTTTGCTTCGAGGAGTCCAACTCACGATTGATGGGACTTGATAAATAGCCATAAAACTAAGTATTTCAAGAGCATAAATACTTTGCTTCGAGGAGTCCAACTCACGATTGATGGGACTTGATAAATAGCCATAAAACTAAGTATTTCAAGAGCATAAATACTTTGCTTCGAGGAGTCCAACTCACGATTGATGGGACTTGATAAATAGCCATAAAACTAAGTATTTCAAGAGCATAAATACTTTGCTTCGAGGAGTCCAACTCCCGATTAATGGGACTTGATAAATAGCCATAAAACTAAGTATTTCAAGAGCATAAATACTTTGCTTCGAGGAGTCCAACTCACGATTGATGGGACTTGATAAATAGCCATAAAACTAAGTATTACAAGAGCATAAATACTTTGCTTTGGGGAGTCCAACTCACGATTGATGGGACTTGATAAATAGCCATAAAACTAAGTATTTCAAGAGCATAAATACTTTGCTTCGAGGAGTCCAACTCACGATTGATGGGACTTGATAAATAGCCATAAAACTAAGTATTTCAAGAGCATAAATACTTTGCTTCGAGGAGTCCAGCTCACGATTGATGGGACTTGATAAATAGCCATAAAACTAAGTATTACAAGAGCATAAATACTTTGCTTTGAGGAGTCCAACTCCCGATTAATGGGACTTGATAAATAGCCATAAAATTATGTATTTCAAGAGCATAAAATGAAGCGAAATTCTGGTTGCCAAAACCATTTGTTTAGGGTCAATATCTGGGAAAGGTTGCAGGAATACCACCCTTTGAGGGAATTATTCGCACCCATTTGAGATGAGGTATTCTCTTTGTAGTTGCGTTGTATGAGCAAGATCCTGTTCTGCTCGTCAATCATTAAAAGTAAAATAATCAGTTAAATATCAATGTATAGTTGTGTTCGATTCCATGTCGAGGTAAAGCCCATTAAATGCTTTACTTGTGTTGACACTGGCAGCTCCTGGTAGGTCATAGCGTGGATGGTAAGGTGACCAAGGCTATCTTCCCCATCTCAGATATTTCTTGAAAATTAAAGAAAAATAACACACGGAAGCTTCTCCCACGCAGTGTCGAATGCATACTATAATATATATATATATATATATATATCTATATATATATATATATATATAGATATATATAAATATATATATATATATATATATATGTATATATATATATATATATATATATATTATATATATATATATAATATATATATATAAAATATATATATACATATATATACATATATATATATATATGTATATATATATATATATATATATATTTTATATATATATATTATATATAATATATATATATAAAATATATTTATACATATATATACATATATATATGTATATATATATATATATATATATATATATATGTATATATATGTATGTATGTATACGCCGGACTCGTACATATATATACATAAAACAGTTAAAGGTGAATTATATTCGAGTACATACTTGAGAATGTTTTTTTATAATCTCTTGTAATAAAGTGTGAAATATATTTGGCATTCTCTATAGTTATAGTTCTTTTACATAGTTGCTATGAGACACAAAGAGAAAGAGAATAATAAGACAAATCACAAATATGTTAAGATTTAGTGTAACCTATAAATTTGGCCAAGATTATTTAGATAGATATATATATATATATATATATATATATATATTTTTTTTTTTTTTTTTTTTTTTTTTTAATTAAGTGGATGAATGATGAGGAATAAACTCGGTAATAATTGAATATGTCTGTGTCGTTTTGCAGGACGTCCATTACGTGTTTCTTGTTGGGTCAGAGAACCTCATTAACCTCGTAGAAATCAATTAAGAATCCAATTGACCACGCATTCTCAGCCTTCGATAGTGAAGGACTTCCTATGGACAGTGATTAATGTAATGGGGTTAATGACCAGGTTAAGTAGCTGTTAGAGTTTCATCATCCGTAATTTAACTTTTTTTGATATTTTCCCAATTAAGATAAATTCCATAAGAAAACTTTCGATAGAAGTTCAGTTCCTAATTTGTATCTTGCCACGCGTTAGTGAAACTTCCAATCTTGCGTAGTGGGTCCCAATGAGGCTAGGAACTTAATCGGACCTTCATGATGCTGGTTGAATTTTTCTTTCATATTTAAGCAATATTTGGCAAAAGTAATCTTTCCATTATTCAGGAGAGAGATTTTATCAACTCAGAAACGAAGTGAATTAGGATTTTTAATCGATTTCTCTTTTTAGAAAATATTACAGAATTTAATTGTAGGTTTAGATGTAAAAATTGACAAATATTTTTGTTTCTCAAAAAGTTCATATTTATAGATTTATTGTATCATTAAACTTTTGTTTTTTTGGAGGGGGGGGGGGATTCAATAACCAAAGCCTTCTAGAGACTGAGAGACCCTTTTTATGAGCATTCGCACATTCAGCACATTTCTAAACAACTAAGAAACCATTGCTTCATATTTCATCGCCTGTGTTTGCATATTTTGTCATATTTAAGACAGACCAATCCGAATAATTCCCCAACAGGATTTTTAAAATGTTCTTATTTTTTGGATCCAAAATCAATAATGATTAAACTTTAAAGATAATTCAGTACCCCAAAAAGGGCAATCTGTATTTACGAGTGACTGGGGAATAAGAGTATAACTGGGAAGGAAATCTGGAGGGAATGTAGACTACCAGGAGGAAATTATGGAAAGGAAAAGCTGAAATCAAAAGAAAGGCAGAAGAGGAAAAGCCTTTTGATGAAATAGAAAATTATAAATAGTTTATAAGAAATAAATATCAAGTAAAATAGGGAGAGTAATTGGAAGATTTCATTTTTGCACATGATTTATTCAATTGTTTAATTTTGTTGATTTCAATGGTACATCTTGAGAGAGAGAGAGAGAGAGAGAGAGAGAGAGAGAGAGAGAGAGAGAGAGAGAGAATTTTCCCGGTTGGAGAGCTGATTTACTTAGCTTTCATCAAACTAGACCCTCGACATTTCTATGCAGAAGGTTCATCCACAGCACGTTAAATCCAACAGAAAATAGCTTGATTCATTGAAGTAGTCTGGTAAACTTTTCCCCATCACTTGTAATCGTCCTTGAGAGATTTAGGAATCGTTGCTTAGTCTAAGGTATTCGAGGGAATATAAAGTTTTGTGTATATTCACAGCCGACGAAGACAATGTGAATATTAAAAAACTATACATCCAAGATTTTGAGAAAGATAATGATGTTCCATTAATCTAAGATAAGGATCTAGAATGGTTAATTCTTAACTCTTTACTACTTTTAAAAGTTACTCATGACTCCCCTAGCTGTTTACTCTTCATAAACTAAACACACACACACACACAAAGAGAGAGAGAGAGAGAGAGAGAGAGAGAGAGAGAGAGAGAGAGAGAGCTCTGTTGCACTACGAAAGTGACTAATCTAAACATATACGAGATTAATGAAATAAGTTCCCTTGACAGTCAATCTTCAAAGCCTTATTACACTTAGATAATCATAGCCACTTTGACACTTTATCACTCTTGAGATGATAATACATATGTGGACAGCACGTGGTTAACCCTATTGCTTCTAGCCAAAATACATTCCTGAAATGGTTGATCATGTTCGCCACGTAATATTTAACCCAAGCACATCACTAGACGTTGAAAACCAAAACTTAACATTACAGAGCACTCTTAAAAATATTAATCATGAATCTACACTTCCTTTTGCTTATAGAAAGAAAGGAAGAAGAGCGTCGGAAGAAAAGGAAAGCCTCTTTTCCAATTAATTCAGAAGAGCTTTTACTAGGCCCAAATGAGCTTCTAAGCAAGCGTGGTGATGTGGAGAAGATTTCCTGAGAGATAAAAGACTTATTGTTGGAAAGAGTTCACTTGACCTCAGAGAGAAAGCAACGCCTTCATTAGAAGAGATTGTTGCAGTTTGAGTTTACAGTTGAAGGATGGATAGATTATTGGAAGCAAAATAGATGAAACGAATAACTAATTGAATATATATATTGTAGGTACTAACAACAATACGCAGATAGAGAGAGAGAGAGAGAGAGAGAGAGAGAGAGAGAGAGAGAGAGAGAGAGAGAGAGAGAGAGAGAGAGAGAGAGAGAGATAAATCATCTGGAAGCAAAACATCATTAATTTTCCCTCTCATTAAAACGTTTATGGGTTTTGTTCAAAGAAACTGTCCAATCCCTTTTTTTGAAATTATTTCTTCGTCCGAGGAATTTACCGCTCTTAATATATTGTATAATGTATAACTTTTATTTTCATTTATTGTTTATTTTTTACTTCTTTATTTCCTACTACACAAGGCTCTTTTCCCTGCTGAAGCCCTTGGCATTTTAACAATCTGCTTTTCCAATAATAATAATAATAATAATAATAATAATAATAATAATAATAATAATAATATTGATTAATATTAGTAATATTAAATAATAATAATGTTGAATAATAATAATAATAATAATAATAATAATAATAATAATAATAAATGATAACTAATAATAATAATAATTAATAATAATAATAATAAACGCATATGCGTGATGATTGTTGTCAGGAGATTGCAGATACTAGAATGTTATAACAATTATCAATTTTGGATTAAAAACTTGATGCTCTCTCTCTCTCTCTCTCTCTCTCTCTCTCTCTCTCTCTCTCTCTCTCTCTCTCTCTCTCTCTTATTGAATGTACGAGGAACGTGATTTCTCTCTGGACGCAATTTCACGTTTTTTACTTGGAAAAGTTTAATAGTTTCACAAACGAAAGGACAAATATTATACCTTTGTTTTCACAATAAAACCTTTTTAAAATTCAGACAATAATGATTTAAGCAGATTTACATGGTGGTGACTGAGGTAGAAATGTTCAGGTAAAATCGCAATAAACGTTTCCTCTCATTTGTTAAACTTTGTTGAAGAAAGACGAGTAGTATTCGTTCTTTCAAGGAACCGCTCTTTTGCACTTAATGTCTTTTCAAGAGATACTTCAAAGAATTCATAAATAGCTCAAAATTTATCCAACCTTGGATATAAAATCCATGGTAACCAGGGTAATATTTCATTATCTGGGAAGGAATTATTAGAGCGTTGATTTTATGTCCGGTGGAATGCAAATCTAATTCTTTTCTGCTGAACCTTTCTTTGATATCAGGGTTTCACCGTAATTGTAATGAAATATATATGTTCCGTCCAACTAGAATCCTTGTGTTCACTATTTTCGGCCAAAAGTAAGGTAAAAATAATGAAATTCGCAAGAAATGCTCCACCTCAAATATGATTGATGAATATCCAAATCAAAATTCCTTTTTAGGAAAGCCTAAAATGATATCAGTTTAACCTTTTTCATCTTTTATGAGTTTCATTCCCATCTGAATAAGAAAAAAAAAAAAAAAAAAACTCACACTGTCTTCTCTAAATCAGCTTGTTGAGAGATGTCTCATTTACCAACCATTGAACCCTTGTCTGAAAGTATGTCAGAGTATGTGAATCAATCTAACAGGAGTCAGTAATCCTTGTCAGGAGCAGTAAACTATTCATCCTTTTATTTCGATTTGATAAACCTTTGAGAGATTCTGTCATCTACAGTCAGTCTGTCTGGTTACTGAAATGGTTTTCATTTCACATTGACAAACCTTTCCTAAAACGATTTTAATCAGAATATTTCAATAAAGCATTTTTAGTACATTTGTTTGAACCCATAACCATGGAACGCTGTGTAATAATAACTTAGTAAAATTCTAAGTTTGTTTAATTGAAATTAACGCCGAAATGCTATCTCATGGTGCAAAGGCGCGTAGCAAAACATGTCTATTTGACAGAACATAGGAGCAATGAAATAATGTCTAATCGAGAGCGAAACGAGCATATGTCACAGGAAAAACGGTAGGGAAACATGTCCGTTTGCCAGAATATTGGAACAATGAGATAATCTTTAATATAGATCGAAGTGAGCATATGGCAGGGCAAAAACCACCGGGAAACGTGTGTTTACCAGAACATAGGAGCAATGAAATAATGTTTAATCGAGAGCTAAGTGATCATATGGCAGAGCAAAAAACTGTAGGGAAACATGTCCATTTGCAGAACATACGAGCAATGAAATAATGTTTAAATGAGAGGGAAACGAGCATATGGCAGAGCAAAAACCTGATTAGATAAACCTTTGTGAGATTCTGTCTGTTATAGTCAGTCTGTCTGGTTCCTGAAATGGTTTTTATTTCACATTAACAAAACTTTCTCATAATGATTTAATCAGCACATTTCAATAAACCATTATTATTACATTCGTTTGAACCCATAACCATGGATCACTGGGCAATTCAAACGTAGGTGATAAAATTCTAAGTTTGTTTAATTGATAATCAACACCGAAATTCTAGGTCACGGGATAAACGCATGTAGCGAAACATGTTTCTTTGCCAGAACATAGAAGCAACGCAAAAATGTTTAATCGAGATCAAAGCGAGCATATGGTTGAGCAAAAACCGTATGGAAACATGTCAGTTTGGCAGATCATAGAAACAATGAGATAACGTTTAGTTGAGAGCGAAGCAAGCATATGGCAGAGCAAAAACCATAAGGAAATATACGGTTTGCCAAAATATACCAATTAGATAATGTTTAAATAAAAGCGGAGCGAGCATATGGCATGGCAGAGCAAAAACCATAGGAAAGCATGTCCGTTTGCCAGAACAGGAGCAATGAGATGATATTTTATCGAGAGAGTAGCGAGCATATGGCAAAGCAAAAACCGTAGGGAAACATGTCCGTTAGCCAGAATATAGGAACAATGAGGTAATATTTAATCGAGAGCGAAGCTAGCTTATGACAGAGAAAAAAAAACATTGGGAAACATGTCCATTTGCCACAACATAAGAGCAATGAGATAATGATTAATCAAGAGGGAAGCGAGCATGTGGCAGAGCAAAACCCGTAGGGAAACATGACAGTTTGCCAGAACATAAGAGTAATGAAGTAATGTTTAATCAAGAGCGAAGCGAGCATATGACAGAGCAAAAACCGTTGGGAAACATGTCCATTTGCCAGAACATAGGAGCAATGAGATAATGTTTAATCGTGAGCAAAGAGAGCACTTGGCAGAGCAAAATCCGTAGGAAACATGTTGGTTTGCCAGAACATAAGAGCAATGAGATTGTTTTTTAATCGAGAGTGAAGAGAGCATATGGCAGAGCAAAACCCGTGAGGAAACTTACCCGTTTGCCAGAATATAAGAGCAATGAGATTATGTTTAATCGAGAGTGAAAGCAAGCATGTGGCAGAGCAAAAACCACTCATTAACTTAGTATTTTTAATACATGGAACTGTTACGAATGATGCCACAGGAAATGTGATGGGAAATCCCGTTTCCCATATGTCCGGAAGTCCTAGTAAACGAAAGTCCCAGTGATTTGACCTGCTTATACTATTACTCGATTTTGATTACCGTGACTAGTTATTTATGATGATGACTGGCAGTAATATCAAAGTTTTGAAAATCATATTTAAACATCATACAATTCAACTGGTACATGGTATATTTTAGGGTGTTTGAAAAGTAAATGATGACGATATCTAGCGCAAAACCATATGTTTTCAGTTATGGTAGTCGACCACCACAACTCAAAAACAATGATTTTCCACCAGAAATCATTACTAAAATAGTCCAAAACGCCTATACCTATACAATACTCCCATTGTTTAAAGCCACTTAAATTAACCTCCCCCCCAAAAAAAAAAGCTTGAGTCAACTAAATTAGTTTTAAAGTTTTATAGTTTATTTTGATGTAGTTTACGAAAAAAGAGACAAGAGTTTCCGGAAGTAGAAAAAAAAACCACGAATACGTAAATAAAATGATGAGGCTCTCTCTCTTCTCTGGGGGTAGAGATGGTATATCAATATTTCAATAATATTGCAAAATGATAATTAATATGTTTGTTTCTTCTCTTTCACATTTTGATAATCTGCTAAGGAAAATGATTAGTTTACAATCTGCAGCATGAGAATGTAAATTCTGCAGTCTGAGGGACTTGAATTTTCTTACTGGTGACTGATCTGTTTCATAGAAGTTCACCTTATGAGTAAAAATTTCTAAATGTTTCAAACAGTGTTCTTGAAATAAACGAATCCCTTAAGGTTGTGTATGGTAATTGAGGTCAGCTGCAGGTTTTACAACAATGACGGTAAAATGTCCTTTGATGCCATGGGTGGAAACTCATAATCAGCAAAGCTATATATCAGAATTAAAGACAAAAAGTGCCCCTTAGTCCACCTCATGGTGAATGGAACTTGCCAGAACCCTTCCTACACCAAGGACATGTCTAATTTCCCTCCCTCCGTTTATATCCAGAGATATCACGATTTTTATTCCGTTTGTCGTTTCCCCAAAAGCATAATGCATTCTAATTGCGAAGGTGAATTTCATCCTGTCATTTGCCTCTTACAGAAGGAAAGGCAGACGGAAAGACATACAGTTGCCACAGAAATTATTTTCGACAGAGGCAGTAAGGCGAAGGCAGATACCAGGAAGCACATATGAGAGAGAGAGAGAGAGAGAGAGAGAGAGAGAGAGAGAGAGAGAGAGAGAGAGAGAGAGAGAGAGAGAGATAGAGACCCTCTTGCTGAGAAATGGTCACTTATGGTTCATTCTCGTTTGCTCTAACGAAGTTTGTTAATTGGTTTCCCTTTGGTTTGCATCTAACTAGATCTTGGGGTTCTGTCATTGCTAGTGATTCTGCGCAACAAAATGGGTTTGTTGTAATTAGTGAGGAGGTTAGGACAGGGCAGTTAATTTGGTAAGGGTTAAGTGAGAAGTAAAGGATTAAGAGGAAAACAAAAGGAAAGATGTAGGAGGAAGAAAGGTAGGAAAGGAAATTGACGAAGAAGAAAAGAGAAGTCCTGGTTGTTATGTATTTTTATAAGGAAAGTAGCGATAAGAAATGAACATTGTCTGAGGAGAGAGAGAGAGAGAGAGAGAGAGAGAGAGAGAGAGAGAGAGAGAGAGAGAGAGAGAGAGAGAGAGAGAGAGAGAGAGTTCATATAATTAACTCTTATTTTTACCTCCCATGACATGTGCATTTGGTAAATGAAAATAATTATAAAATGCATAATTAACTTTTTTCATTTAGTCCCAATTCCACACTTCTTTCAGAGCCATTTAATGGAAACGAGAGAGAGAGAGAGAGAGAGAGAGAGAGAGAGAGAGAGAGAGAGAGAGAGAGAGAGAGAGAAGTCCCTAACACATTTAGATATAACTCCTATATTAGGGAAATCTAAATGATTTAATATCATAATTTGGTGCCATAATTTGGTTGTCTCACTAATAGATGTACATCCTTGGTATTCGGGATATTGAATGGCTTATATTCCAAAAGTAAATCTTGGTAATATTCAGCAATTTATTTTTGCTCTTAAGTTTTTATTATATTTTCTATTTCTTGTGTTAATAAAATAATGTAAAACATCCAGTCCACTTAACATTCATCACCTGTCAGTGTCTGCACAACAACCACTATCACAAATATAATTTCCCATCATCACCAACATCATCCCCTCCACCAATGTCAGCACTTTCAACACTGTCACTGCCTTGACAAGGAGCAGTCATATGGATTTTCAATGGCATCACCTTCCATTATAACCATCATCAATATTCCACCTCACCATCACACCAATATTACTGTCTGCATCACTATCACTGACTTCTCTGCCATCATTATCCGATTCACTATCACCATCTCATCACGATCCTAAAAATTTCTATCACCACCACCAAATACAGAGGCCCTATCATCCTTAGGATGAGAGAGAGAGAGAGAGGAGAGAGAGAGAGAGAGAGAGAGAGAGATGAGAGAGAGAGAGAGATGCAAGCTCTGCCCAAATGAACAAACTGTCAACAAGATAGGCATCCCTTCCCTTGTGACCGGATTCACACTGACTAATTTTATTTAGATTTTTGATTTGCAAATGGAATTATGTGATTGCCTCCAAGCAAAGTAAAACCCGAACACGGAAAGGACCTGAAATATAAGACACTTCCGGTTCGTTGAACAAAAGGGAATAAGTTCGGATGGTTGTAGGCCCTTTGTCCCTCCAATATATTTCAAAGTAAAGACACGTTTTTTTTTTTTTTTTATTTAATCTTATGTAAGTGCAGGTAGGAGGGCCCGGTGTAGATCCGGTCATGGAAAGAGAGAGAGAGAGAGAGAGAGAGAGAGAGAGAGAGAGAGAGAGAGAGAGAGAGAGAGAGATCCTGTATGGTAAATAAAATGGAGCATTTGAAATTAGAAACCAAAATAGATGTTAGAGTTTTTGTCATAGAACTTCGTATATACAAAGTACTCATAATTTTAGTAAAGATCTTTACTCTAATTTCGATTGATCAGGAGATTGCAAAAATTTGAATCATACTTTGATCACTGACAGGATTAAGATCTGACACTGGCGTTCACATTGCACATGGTAATCCCTATATACCTTCAATACATTACTAAAATATTCTTCTAGATCTACACATATGCTGAGATTTTCAAGTCTACACACGTATAAGAAGTTGTTTTGGGTTTATATAGATACCGAGACATCCCAATCCATAAGAACTCTTGGAAGAGTTGATATTTTTATAAGTGAGGTTTACAGAGGCTCGTGCATGTCCTACAGTAAAAAAGTTACCCTTTGATATGGGTGTGAATTGATACCCAACATGATTCTAATCACATACTTACATAACTCTCAATAAGATATTGCATTCAAAGAAATGATAGATAGGGCAGGATAAGATAAGACACTACCACTAGAGAGTTATGGGGTCCTTTGACTGGCCAGACAGTATTACATTGGATCTTTTTCTCTGGTTACGGTTCTTTCCCTTTGCCTACACAGACACCGAATAGTCTGGCCTATTCTATACAGATTCTCCTCTATCCTCATACACCTGACAACACTGAGATTACCAAACAATTCTTCTTCTCTCGAGGGGTTAACTACTAAACTGTATTTGTTCAGTGGCCACTTTCCTCTTGGTAAGGGTAGAAGAGGCTCTTTAGCTATGGTAAGCAGCTCTTCTAGGAGAAGGACACTCCGAAATCAAACCATTGTTCTCTAGTCTTGGGTAGTGCCATAGCCTCTGTACCATGGTTTTCCACTGTCTTGGGTTAGAGTTCTCTTGCTTGAGGGTACACTCGGGCACACTGCTCTATCTAGTTTCTCTTCCTCTTGTTTTGTTAAAGTTTCTATAGTTTATATAGGAAATATTTATTTCAATGTTTTTGCTGTTCTTAGAATATTTTATTTTTCCTTGTTTCCTTTCCTCACTGGGCTATTTTCCCTGTTGGAGCCCCTGGGCTTATAGCATCCTGCTTTTCCAACTAGGGTTGTAGCTTAGCATTTAATAATAATAATAATAATAATAATAATAATAATAATAATAATAATAATAATCTTAGAAGTTACTATGTAACATAGATTCAGTATTACAATCTAGGGAAAAGCTGCATAAAGAATTTTAAACGGTCACATGAGTCAGAATTGTTTGTAGGACATTCGGTACGAATGTGATATCGCTAATCTGCTTAATACTGTTGTACATGTTCAGAAAAGGAGATATAATTTATCTTTCAATTTTTACGCACATGCAAATTTTATGATTTTTTTTGGAAACAAGAACCCGCATTTTCCTGATGTTCAGTGAACGCTTCTTAATCGAGCTCACAAATTGTTTGTGAGCTGTAGGTATCCGAAGGATTGACATTAACAGAGCCCCAAAAAATACAAACCACCCGGGAAATTCATCTCTGCAATCACAATTGTTTTTCTGTACCTCAGCCAGTAGTCACCTTCCTTGCATAACTAAGGTGATGGAAATATTTTAATAAAATTCTAAATAATGAAATTACAAAGAATTTTATCGTCAGTCTCTTCCATTTTCTTATATTCAATTGCTCTGTTTTTTTTTAAATCCCCCCATGAATGCATGAGGAAATTGAATAGTTATATTTAATCATTGTTGTTATCATCCTAAAAAGAATTAAAAAGTGTAGTGTGTAACAGTGCCTCATTCCAAATGATGTACAATTAATGTTTTGGTGTACATTATAACCCCTGACATTATTTTTATGTTTGGTGTTTGCAGCTCAATACTAATTGTTACGGTATATGTCAGTAGAGGGGTTTGAAGGAAAACCATTATTTACAATATAATATTGAGGCATTTGAACTTCACAAGGGATTTTTTTATGGTTTATTTCCTTAAATATTTTGGAGAGAGAATTATATGGTAAACAGAGCTATGTTGAGGTAACAGAAGTGACGTGTAACTTATGACTGTATTCATGGAAATGAAAATCTCTTCCGGTTGTGACTTTTCTCACCGAATGAAATATGCTGTACCACATTTTCACAAATGACAAAATAATAATAACCTTTCTCATTCACATTCATGCCATCGCTTCCTTCTCTTGGCCTTTACTAAAATGCAACCAGCTAAAGAAAACGGAACCGTTAATCTTAATCATGTAACACCTTAGCATCTCCAGTAGTAAAACTTGTCAGGTATTTAAGGGTTACGTGTATAAAGTAAGAGACCTTTAAGAACTGCTGTAAGAGAATATTGCAGTTTTACTTCTCAGGCTCTGAAGAGTTCATAGAGTTAATGTATTTCATTCAGACCAGATGAACTGTCGAGTGAGAATACTCCCGCAACCAGATTTCAATACCGCCGATTAATACTATATTTAAAACGATGGATATGAACTCTCCTGGCCTTGCAGAAGTTTATGGTGTATGATTTGAGTGGGGTATGTTTATGAATGTCTTAAATGGCCGTATAGTACTTTTGGAGTGGCTGGGTGTGCTTGCCAATCTTATTCTGAAATGTGTTCCAATATCATTTTTCTTTTTTATGAAATAATTTGCTCTACACGAGTTTTTGTTCCATGAGAACATTTCACTCACAAGGCATCTACATTTTCAAGTTATTTGTTTTTTATTTTTTGAATTTCTTGCTATTTTAGTTTAATTGTTCGTACATGGGTACCTTTCACAACTTAAGATGGAATCTCTCTCTCTCTCTCTCTCTCTCTCTCTCTCTCTCTCTCTCTCTCTCTCTTTTATCTGTATTTTGATTTTTCACTTAATATTCCATATAACAGTATATGTAATATCATACAGAACCGATCTTTACATCTGATGCCCATGAGTTAATTTTCTGTATTAGAAAAAAAAAATATTTCTTTTTAGGAAAAACTTAAAATAGATAAAATCATTTTGAAAGTAATACTGTTTTCATGAAGGAATAAAAGGATGCTCCCTTACTTTATACACAAATGAAAGCAGATTAACTTTTGATTTCATAAACAGCATATTAACGCTAAAATCCATTCTGTAACAGGAAATAGTTTAATCATACCCATGCTGCAAAAAGAAAAGTGTAATTTTTAAAGAATCAAAAGCTCTCAATTTTAAGATAAATATTATTTGGCTAAAGGTATTTCTGATTGTTCCTCCTCCTTAAGAAAGAAACAAAGAGTTCACCTTTAACAGTTCTATTAAGTTCCAATTACGCTGAATAAAATGTGCCAAAAATTAAGTACAAATGGGATGCCACTCTACAGGCCTAACTTTACTCAACGCAGGAAGATATGGACAATCGGGAGGGCACCTAGTTTTGAATGGACTCCCCCACTGGTGCCACGTCTCCATATATTATTATTATTATTATTATTATTATTATTATTATTATTATTGCTGCTTCGGCAGAAGTCAATTTCTTGTCCAATTTCTCAATTTTACGGACAATTCTCTTTTCTGGGTTGCTACATTCAGCTAGAAAGTCGGTAAAGTTCATCAGGTGGGTGAAGAATACAATTCAGGTAAAGACTCAATGTAATTGACGCAAGTACAAGTAATACTCGAAAATTACAACAGGGCAAAAATCAGGAGTAAATCGCGACACGTTTCGGAACTGATTGCTCCGTCTTCAGGCGAGAAGTGAGGCTGTGGCTGGATCTGGGGCCTTATATATCCCGGCACTGGTTCATAGAAAGGGGCCTCAAATTTTGATTGGTCGAGCGGAGGATATAGGCTCGGGTGGCTGAGGTACGACGACCCCGGCTTGGCCTCCCAGGCTGAGAGGTAGGAAGGAATCCTGGATCCTGATTGGTCAGGACGCGCGCCGAGCCAGCCAAAAAGTCAGGCAAGCTACTCTCTCGCTCAGTGGACTGGGCTGAGAGAGGTAGCCGAGCTCCCTGATTGGCTGAGGCGCGCGCCGAGACGGGCTCAAAGTCAGGCAGCCCATTCCTACGCTCAGCAGACTGGAATTCCGGACCATGCTCGCCGCCGAAATCGGCGCTCGGCCGGACGATTTCTTCATTTGTCGGAATGTCAGGATCGGGGTTGTCATCATTCTGGGGGTCCTGTTCTTGGTTCCTAGCGTTGATGCGACGACAGGATGGCAGGAGAAACATCTCTTGAGTCGTATTCAATGCTGGTTTCTCTTTCTGGATGAACAGGGCATCCAATATTCGTAAGCGCCTGCTGTCTGGGGCGCTACCGATAATTTTGGTATTAGCGACGATGTCTACCCGACTAATTTTGGTGTTATGTTGCTGTGGGGCGTGATTCCTTGTAGCACATTGTTGGACGTGACACGAAATCCTCTTCGAAAGCTTCATTGTAGTCATACCGATGTATTTGCCGGGGCATCCTCGGACTGGGCATTGATAAGAGTAGACTACATTCGTCTTCCTCAGAGGGTCGTTATCAGGGGGCGCTGGATTATTCCTCATAATCAAGCTGTGGGTCTTAGCAGTCTGATAATAGATGATGAGTTTCACTCTTGTGGTCTCGTCGGTAGGTGACACGTTGGTGATTATATCTTTGATGGCCTTCTCATCCCGCTGATATTCTGTGTGTATGAAGCCTTGTAGTAAAGTTTAATATCACTAGATCTGTTAGTGGAGGTGTCAGACCTATCTCTAGTGTTGTCGGACCCCTGGCTGGCGCTGTCGGACCCTTCTACCACAGAGGACCCATACCACTTGTCAATAGCTGCCTTCACTTCACGTTGGACTTGCTTGTTGCAATAGCCATTATTGATGAGGACCTGTGCGGCCCTTTCCAGCTCCTTGTGGGTGTCTATCCATGACGAGCAGTGTGACAAGGCCCTGCGTACAAAGGCCTTGATGGTTGAGGCCCTGTAGCGGGCAGGGCATTTACTCTCGCCATTCAGACACATGCCGAGATTTGTAGGCTTGGTGTAGACAGTGGTGTGAAATCCCTCGTTGGTAGAAGAAATCAAGACGTCCAGGAACGGGAGGCTGTTGTCGACATAGTTATACCTCCAAGGAGATATAACATTACACATTTCTCGCATCTTATTTTTAAGTAAACTATCCCAATGCTGTTGCAATTATTATAAATAATTTTTTTAATTGTAGTTAAAAAAAATCATTACTGAAAATGGGATACCTTCTTGGTAGCAACTCAGCTGCAGCACTCTTTGCCAACAAATCCGCCTTCTCCTTTCCAGACACACCTACGTGTGCCAGAACCCAGCAAAATCGAAGTATTATACAAATGGGAGGTTAAAGACAAAAAATGGAAAGTCACTCAGGATTATGCGGATGCTTCAGCAGGTGGGTAACTGGCAGCCCACTCGCCCCCACCCCACCCCCTTTTACACTAGTGGTTCCAAGCATGAATGAGAAACTGAAGCTAAAGCATAAATGTGAAAAAGGCAAAATAAACAAATGGTGCATAGACTTCAAAGTAGGGTTTGTTGCAAACCTGCACCGTAACGTGTGTATGTATTTTCTGTCAGCAAGAACAGGAAATATATAAATTAAAAAACGAAAACCAAGGACTAAGAAAACAATTGAAAGACATCATGTCCAAGTTCCAAGAGTTAGAAATAAAGAACAGAAGTCATAGATAATGATTATAAAATTATTTGTATCCAAGAAATACAAAATATGGTAAAATCAAGGACCACCTAGAGGGGAAATAACCAAGAAAAACAACTTATGAAACTCACCAAAGGAAGGGTAGCTGAGGCCAAGAAGACTAAACAACAGCCTGAAATGTACCGTAACTAACACCAAAAGCAGATTCTCCCCCCTAGCAGAGAAAGAGGAAGATGAGACTTGATATGAGACGGTATGGTAAAGGACCAAACGAAGAATTTCGGCCTCAAGAAGAGGAGAAAGGTGAGGTCTTATTCAGGTGCCAACGCACAGAAGATAGAAGTGGTGAGTAAAAATATGATAGCGACCAAAAAGACCACTATTATTGTTCCGATAACAGGAAATGACCTATTCTCAAGAATGGATACTGCTGGCCAAACAGAGCCTTTGATTAAACAGCTAAAAGAACTGGAAAAGGCTAGAAACAAGACCAATAATATTATAGTTATAGGTATTCTCTCAAGACTCAATGTCAGCCACTTCACCCTCAGTAAGGCCGTGGGGATAAAGGAAAGGCTCAAGTCTACATGCCAGAAAAAAAAGTCAAATTTATAAATCTTTGGGACAATTTCTAAGTCAAGAGAAAATTATACAGAAGAGACGGAATACATTTTAGTGAAGAAGGCAAGAGAGTATATGGAAACCAACATAACCTCAGCTCTACAATTACTTACACACAGTAGACCAAGAATGAACTACACCCTTAGTAAATCCTCCAACAACAAATAGAGGAAATTTGACAGAAAACTTGGATAATGCTGAAAAAAGTAAAACTAAAATATTAATAATTCGGGGAAACTAGAAAAACCATAGAGGAAGAGAAAAAAGATAGAATATTTCCTCAGTAGCACAATTCAATGCTTAATCAGTTAAAAACAAAATGGAAAATTTCAGGGCAATGATAGCTAGTGAGGAACTAGATGTCATGGGCATTACCGAGACCTGGATTCAAGAAAAAAATAACGGTTTTTTTTTGGATAATATGAAATCCTAGGTTTCAAGCTCTTAAGAAGGATTGCCTTACCAAAAAACGCTGGAGAGGTAATGATCTATGTTATAAATCACTTAAACCACATAGAAATTAAATTAGAAACCGAATGTGAAGTGTCAGGTGCAAATATCAACACCATAGGAATAAACATGGCCATACTAGTAATATACACACCACCACATCAAATAGAAAAACAGGACGAAAACAACTTGGACAAAAGTTAACAATAAGCTAGCTGTCCAAATGGGAGACTTCAATGCACCAGTAGACTGGGACACTATGAATTCTACATCAAACACCGTGAAAAATAAGCTACTAGAATTTGTCAACAATGAATTCCTCCATCAGTGGGTCAATAAACCAATCAAGGGAAACAACCCAATATATATTGTGCTAACAACAGAAGACAATTTAATATTCAGTGTTTCAGTAGACGAAAATATTGGCAGAAGTGTCTGACCAGACAATAGGTTTCAGGTAGATGTTCCTCATCTAAAAGAAAGGGAAATTATGAAAAAGCTAGGCTACAGACGTAGTGACTGGATAAAACAGATGGAATACACCAAGAATTTAGAATATGACAAAACAGGGAACATTGATACACCATATGACTCCTTTGTAGAAATATATAAAGAAAAAGGGGCTAACTGTATACCGCATAGAAAAATTTTACCAAATGGAACTCCGAAACCTAAGTGGTTCATCAGAGAAATAGCTAATGCAATAAGAAGTAGACACAGGAAACATAAATCAATGAGTCCACAGCCTTCAATTCATGAAATTTCCGAGCACAAGAAGTTAAGCCGAAAAGTCGATAAACTAGTTAGAAAGGCCAAGATCAATGAAGAGAAAAGAAAACATTTTGCATAAGTAAACAGTAGAAAACCAATCAAAAACAATATTAGCCCATTATAAGATTCGGAGGGTAATCTTATAAAAATATTTTTAGAAAAAGCTAAACTTATGAATGCATATTTCACAACTGTATTCACTGGGAAGAATTAGCGACCCTCCGTGAACCAGCTATCAAATATGAAAGGCCACAAAGATTAAATGGAATCACTTTTACAATGGATTATGTGAAAAATAGAATAAAGGGACTCAGTAAGTATAAGGCACCAGGTCCAGATGATATACGTCCAAGAGAGATTATAGAACTAGAAGAAGAGATAACCTCACACTTTTACAAAATGTTCCTAAAGACAGCCAACAAAAGAAAGGCACCACAAGGATGGAAACTAGGCAATGTTCCTCCAATCTACAAGAAGGGTCCAAAAGAACCTGGCAACTACAGACCAGTCAGTGCCTGGCAAAATTTTTTAATCAATTATAGTAGATTCAATAGTAGAACATATAGAGAAAAACAAACCTCTGTTAGACAGCCAGCATGGTTTTTGACAAAAGAAATCACGTGTGACAATTTATTTGGAATTTTTTTTTTTTCACATGTTTATAATTTATGACAAAAACAGGACAATAGGCATCATATACCTAGACTTTCAAAACGCTTTTGACCAAATTTTTCAAGAAAAAAATAATGGTCAAAATTAGAGCACAAGGCATCATTGACGAGCTAGCTAAATGGATCGAGGATTGGCTGGCAACCAGAATAAAGAGAGTTGTAATGAATGGAGAAGCCTCAAAGAGGGGCAGCTGTTAGAAGCAGAGTACCTCGAAGATCCATCATTGGACCCTTACGATTTCTGATCTACGTTAACGAAATAGATTTAGGATTAACTTGTAGAATAGCCAAATATGCCGACGATACTAAACTAGGCATAAAGGCTGCGAACTCAAAAACGTAGAAGCATTAAGAGAGGATCTAATGAAGTTAGGAGAATGATCCAGAAAATGGAAAATTCCTTTCAACTGTGGGAAATGTAAAGTCATGCACATAGAATATAGTAACCCACAATCAAATTTATTATTGCTGGGTAATGGAATAGAAAGTGTGGACCAGGAGGAAGATCTCGGTATTATTATCAGCAAGGATTTGAAGTTCTCCAAACAGAATATAAAAGCTATAAAGAAATAACAGAAACTAATAGGTTACATGAAGAGACAATTCAAATACAGAAACAAAGACACTCTACTACATCTGTACACATCACTATTAATACCCAATCTAGAATACGGAGTCCAATTCTAGGCCCCATGTCTTCAGAAGAATATTGATAGACTGGAAGCAGTAAAAGCTAGAATCACCAAACTAGTTCCAACACTAAGGTAATTTGGATAAAGACGGAGAATGGAACGTTTGAACTTACTTGATCTACAAACTTGACGACTAAGGGGACAGTTAACAGAGGCATTCAAAATTCTGAAAGGAATAACAAATGTAGATAACTGCAATCTATTCACGCGTGTGCAGATCAGTCCAGAGGTAACGGATACCAACAGGAATTGAAAAGATACAACACCACTCAATTTGGAAATTTCTTTACATACAAAATAGCAGATACCTGGAATAGACTTCCAGCGGATGTAGTAAACAGTAACATGGTAAAAGATTTCAAGAATAAGTTTGACTACATCATAAGAACTATAAATGCTTAAAACTAAATTGCACTAACAAAGAGCAAATTGAGTTTATGCAGATGGACTAAAAAGTCTTTGAGACATCGAAAATCTTGTTAACTACATGTAACTCTCTCTGTATTTGCCTTTTCTTCCAAGAAGTACCTGTTCACGTTAGAGATGACTGCTTTAACTTGGCTATGAAGGAGGTTATATGGTATGCTTGAAGCAGGAAAGTGTGCGTGTTACAGGGTGTGTAGTGGTACACATGGAATATGAGTGTATGAACGCCCCCATTCATATGCCACGTTTAGGATAGGAGGTGGAGGAACCTTTATACCAGTGATTCCCAACCTTTTTGTGATCGAGTACCACTTGGAGGTCCCGTACAGTCGCCGTGTACCACCTGGTTCCAGAGAAACTAAATTCGATCAGATACCACTGTATTTCAATAATTGTAAAAATAGAACACGCAAATGAACTAAGTAAACAACAACTCAATGCAAGGGCTGTATGTGCTTCTTCTCCACCAGCTGGTCAATGCGGGGCATGAATTTGCTCACAGCACATCGGAAATCATGCCCGGGTCAGCAAGAGGGTTCCGGCTTTTCGACTTGATGGCCATGAAGGCTGAGAACCTCTGCTCGCACTCCCACGTCGAGGGGAAAATCAGTAGCTGGGGAACAGCGTGATAGGCTAGCGTCGGGTACGAGGAGGCCATGCTCACCCAGAAGTTTAAAGGAGAGCATTCTTTGTGCTTCGTCTTTGCCCGAAATTGTTCGCGTACCACCTGGAAGGACCTCGCGTACCACTAGTGGTACGCGTACCACAGGTTAGGAACCATTGCTTTATACAGACAGAGTAGTTTTGGATACAATTTGGAAATACGTCAATTTACAAGAGAGAGAGAGAGAGAGAGAGAGAGAGAGAGAGAGAGAGAGAGAGAGAGAGAGAGAGAGAGAGAGAGAGAGACAGAGAGAGAGAGAGAGAGAGAGAGAGAGAGAGAGAGAGAAGAGGGGGGTTAAGGAGGGTGGAATGGGTTTGGAGAAAGAAGACAAACTGCTAATAATCTGTGGAGACGTGCCAGCAGATTGAAATCCGTGTAAAACTAGGTGCTCTCCCCGATTGCCCATTGTATATGGCATAGGGTAGTGAACCGTAATTGAAAAATATTAGCGTAAGTAATGAAAATTTAGAAAGCTAACAGACATAAAATAATGAAATATGATAAGAAACAGTTAATGGTTGCATTATTTTTTGAGATTATAGAAAAGCCACTATAATAGGAGGTAATTTTACTAATTACAAAATCGGCAAAATTGATATAAAAAGCTTCTGGTAAGGACCAAAACTAATTAGATTCCGGTATCTTTTCATCTTTGGAGGTAAACTTAGGAATGCACATTCTCCGAAAAAATGTCTAAGCTTCACTGATTATATTTGCTCAACTTGTACATTGTTTGGCCTTAATTTTCCTTTCTTGTACTGTCAACAGAATCTTTACTCTAATTACGAGCAGAATTCCTATTAGTTTTCCACGAAAGGGTCGCCTATGTGAGGGCAAAAAATTGCTATGAAAAAGGAGGATTATTTTGTTCAACAAAAATTACCTCATAGATGATGCAAATCAAATGCATTTATTTGTGATAGAATTTAGAATTATGATGACAAGAATATATGCCATTGATTATTTAGACAAATATTCCTTTTAATGAAATGAAGTAATCATTCATTCCATTTAAAATGTTTCAGATGGTGCAGATTTCATTAGCGTAAACAGAGCTTTAACTTGAATTATTGCCTTTATGATGAATGTATTTTTTTATATATATAAAGTATTACTGTGGGAAAACACTGTAAATAAAATATTTTTTTCTAAAAAATTCATTTGTCTAACGTTACTTAGTTGATGCGAACACAATTTCAGAGAAGTGTGTATATATATATATATATATATATATATATATATATATATATATATATATATATATATATATATATATATATATATATATATATATATACATATATATATATATATAATATGTGCGTATGTATATATATATATATATATATATATATACACTGTATATATATATATATATATATATATATATATATATATATATATATATATATATATCATCTCCTTCTACGCATATTGCTGCAAAGGGCCGTGGTTAGATTTCACCAGTCGTCTCTATCTTGAGCTTTTAATTCAATACTTCTCCATTCATCATCTCCTACTTTGCGCTTCATAGTCATCAGCCATGTAGGCCTGGGCCTTCCAACTCTTCTAGTGCCTTGAGGAGCCCAACTGAACGTTTAGTGAGCTAATCTCTCTTGGGGAGTGCGAAGAGCATGCCCAAACAATTTCCATCTACCCCTCACCATGATCTCATCCACGTATGGCACTCGAATAATCTCTCTTATAGTTTCATTTCCAATTCTGTTCCTATATTCTTCTGAGGGCTAAGTTCTCAATTCTACTAAATCTATTGGGGATTGTTTTATCATCATACCATGACTCTTGTCCATAGAGTAACACCGATCTTAATAAACTGATATATTGTGTGATTTTTATATGTAATTTCAGGCGTTTTGATTTCCAAATTTTACCTAACCTAACCATGTTGTAATTGGTTTTTTTTTTAATCTTTTATTAAACTGTAATTCTAAAAGACCTTGTATTGGAGATCATAGTTCCTAAATACTTAAAAGATTCTATCTCAATCCTTTTTGCTTCCAATGATATTTCATCATCCATTGCATACTCCATTCTCGTCATCTGTCTTCTTCTACTTATCTACAGCCCAATGTCGTGTAATATTTCATGCATTCTGGTAATCAATTATTGCAAATCATGTGGTGTTCTGCTAACAAGGACAGCATCATCAGCATACTCTAGGTCTGCTAAATTCTCATCACCAATCCAGTTCAATCCTTCTCCACCATCTCCAACTATTCTACTCATTACAAATTCCATGAGGAGGATAAACAACATAGGTGATTCCCTGTGGGAACTCCGCTGCACTTGCTATGCTCATGAACAGACTTGATCAAATCTACGTATTTAAGAGGAATTCCATAATAATGCAGGACTCTTCACACAATTGGTCAGTGTACACTATCAAAGGCTTTTTCATAGTCGACAAAGGCCATCAAAACTGGATGTCTATATTCTATGCATTGCTGTACATGTATCAAAATGAAAATTTGTTTAGCGATACTTTTACTTTTTCTAAATCCTGCTTGTTCATATCTCAGCTTTTCATTAATCTATCTCTCCAGTGTCTTTAGAATAAGCATATTATGTATTTTCATGACTGACGTACGAGTGATTCCTCTGTGATTATTGCAATCAGTCAGGTCTCCTTTTTTTTTTTTTTTTTTTTTTTTTTTTTTTTTTTTTTTTTTTTTTTTTAACCAACACTCCCAACTCCAATTCATCAGGTTTTGCCACATTTTACAAAATAATCTCGTGAGTAGTCTAGAAGTCACTTCATTTTCGGGCGGTATCATTTCGGCAGTTATTCTATCGTATTCCAGGGCTTTCCATCTCTTTAGTTTTTTGAGGATAGCTTCTACTTCAAACACACTGAATTCATTTATGGGAGCATCAAGGTCTTTATCAGCTTCAGGTATATTAATAAAATTATTCGCTTTATATCTACTATTCATGACCTCACTAAGGTGTTCCATCTAACGTTGTCTTTCTTCGTCTTCTGTTGTTATAATAGATCCATCTCTCTTTTTGATGGGTATAGGCTACTTCTTCTTTGCCCCAGTAGAGATTTCATTAATAATTCTATTAGCAATTCTTACACCATAGCCAATTCCTAAATCCATAGCTTTTTCAGTGTCATCTTTTTTACTGTCTAAATATTCTCTCCAGTCATTCCTGGCTTTTCTTTTTACCTCACTATCAATAAAGGAATACTTAGCAAGATCTTCCTTGTAATTTTCATTACTTCCTCGAAGACTTTCAACAATCAATTTCTGTCTTTTTCTCCGTTTTATAGTATCCCAAGTATCATTTGATATATATATGGCTTTCTCCTTGTAACTGTGTGTCCCAACACTTCACTACCTACTGACTGATATATGTTCTTAATATCACACCATTCTTCATTAATTGTTTGCTCTTTGTCTCTTAGAGTCTCTAAAACAGTAAATTGGTTCCTACATTATATTACAAGTGTTTTTCTTTGCTCTTCCTCTAAAAGCTTAGTTCTATCAAACCTAGGTACTCTATCTACCTAGCTGTTGGGTGCTTTCAGTTTTAATTTCAGTGGGGCAATTAGGAGCTGGTGATCACTACCAATATCTGCACCTTTATAGCTGCTTACATTTTTCAGAGTCCTCCTCTCTTTCTTAATGGAAAGGTGATCTATCTGATATTTGTAATTGCCAAATGGTGAAGTCCATGTATACTTGTGGATGCTCTTGTGTTGAAAAAGAGTACCTCCAATGACAAGATCATTTGTTGAACAGAAATTTATGAAATGTGCTCCATCATATTTGTAACTTCGCCGAGACCCTCAACACCTATCACATTCTCTATCCCGTGATTATTCCTTTTGACTGGCCAGACAATACTACATGGAGCCTTTTCTCTGGTTACGGTTCCTTTTCCCTTTGCCCACACATACACCGAATAGTCTGGCCTATTCTTTACATATTCCCTTCCATCCTCGTACACGTGAGAACACTGAGATTACCAAACAATTTTTCTTCTCTTAAGGGGTTAAGTACTGCACTGTAGTTGTTCAGTGGCTACTTTACTCTTGCTAAGGGTAGAAGAGACTCTTTAGCTATGTTAAGCAGTTCTTCTAGGAAAAGGAAACTCCGAAATCAAACCATTGTTCTCTAATCTTGGCTAGAGCCATAACCTCTGTACCATAGTCTTTCACTGTCTTGGGTTAGAGTTCTCTTACATGAAGGCACACTGGGGCACATTATTCTATCTTATTTCTCTTCCTCTTGTTTTGTTAAAGTTTTTATAATTTTTATAGGATTTATTTATCTTAATGTTACTGATCTTAGAATATTTTTTTTTTCCTTTCCTCACTGGTCTATTTTCCCCGTTGGAGCTGAGCTATCCCTGGACTTATAGCATTCTGCTTTTCCAACTAGGATTGCAGTTTAGCAAATAATAATAATAATAATAATAATAATAATAATAATAATAATAATAATAATAATAATAGTATTGAAGTCACCAATCCAAAATTTCATATCTCTCTCTAGGATCTCATCTATTACTCTGTGCAGTTCTTCATAGCATTCATCTTTCCTTTCGTCTGGGGAATCATTTGTTGGGGCATAGCAAACTATAACACTCATATTGCACTGCTTTGATTTGAACTTTGCTAGTAATAATCTACTATTTACAACTTTCCACTCGTTTAATGCCTTTTCTGCTCTTGGTGTCATCATTATTCCTACCCCTTCTCTTCAAACTCCATCTGATCTTCCTGAGTAGATATATTCCTTGGTCTAAAGTTTCCTTACCAATCCCCTTACAACGTGTTTCACTTAGAGCGA
>NC_090741.1:75841899-75856899 GCF_036898095.1 Palaemon carinicauda | reverse complement strand
AAACAATTGTTATTGCAAAGATGAAGTTCCCGGGCGGCTGTATTTTTTGGGGGGCTTTGTTAATGTCAATCCTTCGACTATCTACAGCTCACAAACAATTTGTGAGCTGGATTAAGAAGCGTTCACTGAACATCGGGAAAATGCGGGTTCTTGTTTCCATAAAAAATCATAAATTTTGTATGTGCGTAAAATGATTTTCTGTATTACGGAGCAATTCGCAAAAATAAAAAGATAAATATAATTATCTCTCTTTTTCTGGAACATGTATATCAGTATTAAGCAGATTAGCGATATCACATTGGTACCGAATGTCCTACAAACAATTCTGACTCATGTTACCGTTTAAAAGACTTAATGCAGCTTTCCCCAGATTGTAATCCTGAATCTAATGTTACATAGTAACTTCTAGGATTCAATCAATCCTGCCCTATCTATCATTTCTATGAATGCACTATCTTATTGAGAGTTATATACGTATGTAATTAGAATCATGTTGGGTATCAATTCACACCCATAAAATTAGTAAAGGAGGAAGGGTAACTTTGTTACTGAAGGACATACACGAGCCTTTGTAAACCTCACTTATCTTGTTGTTTAAAAACAGAAAATGCAAGATATAAAAAATATCAACTCTTCCAAGAGATACAAAAAATTAATGAATTATTATTATTACTATTATCATCATTATTATTATTATTACTTCCTTCAACGAAGTTAGAAGGTTATGTTTTCGCTTGTTTGTTTTTTTATCCGTTTTCCTATTTGTAAACAATTTCCTAGCCACAATTGTACTCATAGAGTACTTAAATTTTAAGGAATTAATTGTTATATTCTGACGTGGAAGTGATTCTATTTTTAATGTCCTAGGTCAAAGGTCAAGGTCGAGCAAAAGGTCAACCTAATTAACCCTAACCTTAAACCCAAGTTCACAAATGGTTGTCACACGGACTTCAAATACACCTACGGTCTAAACTCATTATGGGAAAGGAAAATTGGTTTCGAGCCATAAGCTGCCGCGGCGGAGGTCTGCACTCTGATTGCTTTCCTAGTTATTCGTATTATTATTATTATTACTACTACTACTACTACTAGTAGTAGTAGTAGTAGTAGTAGTAGTAGTAGTAGTAGTAGTAGTAGTAGTAGTAGTAGCTAAGGTACAACCTTTATTGAAAAAGCAGGATCCTATGAGCCCAAGGGCTCCAACGGGAAAAATACCCCAGTGGGCATTGGTCACTAATCAGGATTAAGATTGCAGACAGCTGACTAAACCCAGCTGCTAACACCCTGTGGTTTTATGACATTATCTTTTTTTATTGCCTAGTTTTAGGGTCTCCGAATACGTTTCCTTGCTCAGAGGGGAAATTACAGCTTGTTCTTTGGACAGATTTATGTTTCTGAATCTAGTATGCCTTTTATGTTTATATAAAAAGCTTGTTCCTGATTCTTATATTCGACTCCATTCCTTCAACTTCATTGGATCCAATGCAAGTTCGAGGTCCCCCTTGCAAGTAAATAACAAAATATCCCAGATTTATATTTCTTCCTATATATCCTTTCAACCTTTGAATATATACGATAAAATGTTTTAGCGGAAAGGCATTTGACTTTTTTAATAAACATTAATCTTTTTTGCTCGAGAGCAGTGACGCATAAACATTTTGCTAGTAATCAAAATTTATAAATCAGGAAATAATCTGGTTGGAATTGGACGTTTTTTCAGCGGGTGGACATTTTTATTTTTTTTCACATACCGTATCATATTAAGTATAAATGATAAAACATCAGCTTAGCCGCAATATGTGTTTTTTTTAAAGGGGTTTGCATAAATAAATAACTAGTAATAAACTAAACGACTGTGCACCTTTAAACATACTTTGTATGTGAAGCAATGACACTCAATATCAATGGACTGCATTCTTTACTGTCGCTCTGTCTAGGACCAATCTCTAACCAAAGGCCCTTAAAAAGGCTTGCTGATAAACGTATCTTGGTCAGAGTTTTGAAGTGATACACAAACTCGTTGGGATCGGAACTTCCATCTCAACCTTGTTATATTTCAGTCATTCTTGACGGGTAGCAGAGACACGTCTCGCTGTTTTCCAATTTTACTGTAAATTTTGAATGTATGTGTGCACCCTTCTCTCCTATATAATAAAGAGCAAGTGTCTGGCTATGTATGTGTGTATATATATATATATATATATATATATATATATATTATATATATATATATATATATATATACATATGTATATATATGCATATATACATGTGTATATATATATATATATATATATATATATATATATATATATATATATATATATATATATATATATATATGTATATATATATATATATATATATATACATATATATGTATGTATATATGTATATATATATATAAATATATATATATATATATATATATATATATATATATATATATATATATATATATATATATGAAAGCCAGTAGGTTTTAATTAAATGTTTCAGTACCTAGCACTTTCGTGAATTTCAATAGACACTTTTATTGTACCTTGAAGAAGTGTGTATGAAAATGCACAAAAGTGGTAGGTACAAACATTTTTAGCATTTCCTACTGGCTTTGCTTTATATATATATATATATATATATATATATATATATATATATATATATATATATATATATATATATTATATATATATATATATATATATATATATATATATATATGATACATTTTGCACTTTTAGACGTGTTCTTCATATTCAAATAAGCCATATATATTTTTGATGCATTAATGTCTGGATTCTCTTAACGACCTCGGGATCAGAGCCCCAGGCGAAATCACACAAAGACAAGAGCTTGTTGCCGGCCGGGAATCGAACCCGGCACGGCACGCTTGTATAGACAGTGACTAAACCACTTGGCCACGAAGAAAGATAAAAGTCAATGACAATTCTTCTGTACTTATACCTGTCGAATTCAGGTGTTTTGTACTTAGAATTGAAATCAACCCATCTTCACCATCGTAGTTTGTTACTCTGATCCCGAGGTCGTTAAGAGAATCCAGACATCAATGTATCAAAGATATATATATGGCTTATTTGAATATGAAAAACACGTCTAAATGTGCAAAATTTATCATTAATCGAATGCCAAGTAACAAAATACCAATTAGCTACGATGGTGAAGATGGGTTGATTTCAATTCTCAGAAGGTGGGTCTGATTTTTTTTTTTTTCGTTTTTCAATTCTTTAGCAGGTTGAGCCAATCTTTTTTTCTATTCATTAGCCCTTCAGCTAGTGGGGGTCCTATTCTTTCTAGCTTTTTTCAGCCCTTCAATAAGTGGGGCTTATTTTTTTTTTCTATTATTTCAGCAATTCCGCAAATGGGGCTATTTTTTTTTCCAATCCCTTCAGTATGTTGTGCTTTTTTTATTATTGATTTCTCTAGCTCTTGGGCAAGAGGAACTGTTTTTTCCTAATACTTCAGCAGGTGGAGCCTTTCATTTTTATTTTTTTTAGCCCTTCAGAAAATGAGGCTTATATGGTTTAGCTTTTTTCAGTCCTCCAATAAGTGGGGCTGATATTTTTTTTAGCTTTTTTCAGCCCTTCAATAAGTTGGGCTGATATTTATTCTTTATTTTTTCAATCCTTCAAATACTGGGGCTGATTTTTTTCTATTGTTTTAGCCACTCAGCAAGTGGGGCTATTTTTATGTATTTTGCAACCTCTTCAATAAGTGGTGCTGTAATTTTTAAGATTTTTCTAGCCCTTGAGCAAGTGTGGTTGATTTTTTTTTCTATCCTTTCAGTGGTTGGGCTGATGATTTTCTTAGCTCATTGACATACGACAAACAAGACTTTTTGTTGTGTCTAAGGTCATCGTTGCATCGATAGATTTTCTCTAATTACATCTGCACGTTTTCTTGGAACAAGATCTAAGATGAAAAAGTAATATCGTGATGGAAACTTGGGATGGTAAGCCAATTTTCCCTCTCTGTCGGATGCTCATTATAAAACAACCATACAAACTTCTGCAAAAAGTTAGCCAACGGTTTTCAATGATTAGAAAAATGCTTCTTTGATATCTTGATTTTATTGCATTACATGTTCTGCTTGATATATTTTCCCTGAAGAACAAGGGATTCTAATGAAGTTGGACGAGATGATAGTTCTAGATACTGTTAGGAGAAACCTACATGAATATTTTTATATCTTATCACTGGAATATATAGATTTAGCTAAATAAAACGTACTTATCTAAATCTTACCAAGCTTTGTATTTACTGGGAATTTCTCAATGTAACCCTTTTACGAATAAAAACTCATTAATAGGTAATAGTCGAAGAACAAACCTCCAATGTGTTGGTAATCAACTGAAAATATAATTGTTAAAAATCACTTCATAATCAGTGAAATTAGAAATATAAAATATCGTACTAAAATCTAAACCACTGAAACTAGGGTTTAACTCAAAGGAAACTTCAAAAGTGAAAAAAAAAAAAAAAAAAAAAAAAAAAAAAAACTCTGTTTCAAATTTAAAGTATGGAATGAGATGTTTACATCGAATGAAACATCAACAGCATAAAAACAACCTTACTTAATCAGCGGTTGAAACGTGAAGTGGATGCATTTAGACTCAGATTAGGAGGTAGTTACCGAAGTTAAAACGCGAGCTTGTGGACCGAAGGCAAAAGTTATTTGCCAAAGCGTTGCTCAAATGCAGTCCTCTGTCTGAGTTTGTTTGGAAGAACAAAAAAGAGTTTTCACGTGTTTGGAAAATCAAACAAACCTTAAACCTTTGTTGTTCATGATGGCTCGTTTGCATATAGCAGTTTCTTCACTTCGATCCGAGCCATCATTTATTTCACCTGCGGAGAAGGTTCTTGTGCATTTCACTATCATGTACATTATAGGAGTTTGTCTTAGTAAGCTAATAAAGTACATAATGAATTATAATGAGTTTTAACATATATACTTTGTTTTTTGCTTAATTTTTAAGTATAAGTGTATGTTTCAATTAAATTTTATGTAATACTTCAGATGTTCAAACTTGCTGCAAATGTTTTTTACGTTGATCAGGCTGACATAACTCTGTTATAGTTTATATATGAAATATCTATTTTGTTGTTTTATTAATTGTTAATTAAATCTTACATCATTTATTTAATTCCTTATTTCCTTTCCACACTGGCATATTTGTCCCGGTTGTAGCTTAGCTAATAATAATAATAATAATAATAATAATAATAATAATAATAATAATAATAATAATAATAATAATAATAATAATAATATTATTCATCATCATCATCATTATATTTAGAGAAACCATACGTCTAATATATTTGGAAAAGCTGCTGGTACTTTGTCATATAAAATATAATAAATAAACACATTGTTGAATTTTTTTACTGACATAATTATGACATCAATAAATAATCTTTATACACTTTGCTTATAGCTACTACTTGTTACTTGCTCACCACTGATAATCAACATATAAGGAAAGGGTACAGAGGACTCTAATATATCAAACTGAGGCTAAAGTTTTTATATAATATTTAACAATAATTAAAAGTATTTCCAGTAAACTAAAAAAAAATTTTGAAAAATTATTTCCCAAAATTGTGACCATTTAATAATTCTCCAAAAATTGAAGCTAAAATTTAATGAGTAATTATATACTCAAGGAAAAAAAGAAGAAGCATAAACATGATGCATAATTAAAAGATAATTGATAATCAAAATCGAAGTTTTATATCAAGTTTGGTTTTTCGGGGTAAGGAAACATCGCTGTCAATTACACATATTAACCATCATAGAGGAAATGAATTAATCAAGAATGTAGTAAAAATAGAAATTAAGAACTGTATGCTCACAGAAATTAATCAAAAAGTGAAAACTTAATATATATATATATATATATATATATATATATATATATATATATATATATATATATATATATATATATATATATAATATATAGTATACATATATATACAGTATATATATATATATATATATATTCATATAAGCCGTATATAGATCGTAAAATGATTCTCTCTACTTCGGGATCAGGTACCCAAGGGGAATTAACTTTTCAATAATAGCTTTTGGTCGGCCAGGAAGTGAACCCGGGCCCAAGAAAATCAAGGTTCCAATGACTTCAACCACTCGAACCTTAGTTTCTTGGGCCCGGGTTCGATTACCTGGTCGACCAGAAGATATCGTAAAGTTGATTCCTCCTTGGGTCTCTGATCCTAAGGTGGAGAGAATCCAGATGTTAATAGGTATATATGACTTATATGAACATATATGGAAAACACGTATAAAATTGCAAAATTTTATGAACACAAATATATATATATATATATATATGTATACACAACACACACACATATATATATATATATATATACATATGTATATATATATATATATATATGTATACACACACACACAATATATAGTATATATATACATATGTGTATATATATATATATACACACACACACATATATATATATATATATATATATTTATATATACACATATATACATATATATACACATAGATGAGAAGATAGCGATAGAGAGGAACGAAAATATGTGTAGACGATTTCCTCGTTTCGAAGAGTCCATAAAACTAAAAGTAATTATAGTATTTACAGACGAACAGCAATGAAATGCAATTACCTTTGTCTCTCCGAAAAAAAAATGGCTTGTTAGACCTTTTCCCGAAAAATATTCCAAAGAAAAATAATGAAATTCATCACACTCATATGAGGATTTTTCGTGAATCATGCCACTGAATTAGAAGAGGCAGCGTGGAATGGCACAAACACACATCGTCCTGGCCAAGGTTAATGCAATTTTCATAGATTCGGAGAAAAGTGGCCTTCAGTCATATCACATTTCCTAAGTTAAATTGAGGTGCAAGATCATTATCGTATAAACCTTAGCTTACATTTCCTACTCGCATTTGCACGGAGACTTTCGGAAATGAACGCTTACATTACCAAGGGTTTCCTGAAACATTAACATTTTAGGAAGGAAATTCGACGATGGAGAATGTCTCACTTGCAACTGAGGGATGAGTCACGTCTCTCGAATAACTAATTGAGTAATGAAAATAATGTCACTGGCTTTTATCATTCATGATTTTACAAATTCTTAAAAGATGCTTGCACTTAGTGGAAGTTTAGAACAAGAAATGGATCTAGCAATTTCTCGGGATAAAGATGCCATTTCTGAAATTGAATTCTTATTTTTGAACCAAAAAGCAGATCTACACAAACAATTATAATAATAAAAAAAAAATGTTTTATCTAGGCCCTATTTTTGTGATATAAAATTGTTAGTGAATTTGGAAGCTCAAAAATATCAAGAATAGTAACTAACTAAATCTTTTTAGCCATGAAAAGCAACATTTGATGCATAGGGACATGCATGTCCAACTTTCATTATATTATTAGTAGAAGAGATAGTTATTCTATAATAGATTTATCTAAGCCATGTGTGAATAGGGTGATAACAAATTAAACTACAAAATTACTCAATGAAACAATAATAATCTGATTCGCAAAATTAAAAGAGGTTGCATTAAGATATCAGAATACCATTTTTTTGAATATCAAGTCCTAACAATAATAAAAAAAAATTATAAGTATGTATTGGGACATAATTTGAAATAAAGCACTCAATATACCTATTGTTAAAACTTTCTATTTATCGTGTGTTGTACTAATTCTTGTGTTAATATGTAAAACAGCATTTTAAACATACTCTTATAGTTCCTTCTATAGTCAAAATAAGATAATGTTACTTTTAAATTTTGTTTGGATTTAAATCAAGAAATTACGATGAATCAGATAAAAATAAACTCAATTACAAAAAAAGGTTCATTTCATGGAGAAGGATGTTATCTGAGTTTGCCTTTATGGCCCGTACGTTTGAGAGAATCCAGTTTTTGATCATTCATCTTTCAGTTCAAAAGGAATCATTCAAATATCTATGTCATTCTGCAACATAAAATTTTAATCATTAACCAAATCAAGTTAATTCCCTCATCTTACAGAAGCTCCAATCTTGTAAAAGAAGAATAATCGTCTTCATTCTTACATAAATTATCATAGATGCATTACTTCGTTTACAGGTTATATAAGAAACATTATTCACTGACTAGTCTCCTCCTCAAACTTCTAATATATGAAAGTCTCATTAAAAGCGACGTTTCATTTCGGAAAACACTTTTCCTGTGTCAAAGGGAAAAATGAACTAAGGCTTTCATGTTGATAAGTATTCGAGGGTTTATACCGTCATGATCATACTAGATAGGTTTGCAGGGAGAGATCAGACTAAACTCTCCCATAATCACCAATCCCAAGTGGCTAGCATTGTGATAAAAACTGGTCAAACCCCAGAAAGAAATGAGGACATGTCTACGGCCATTGTTAAACTTCATAATATGTTAATAAGGTTTATGTTATATGTGTATATTATTGCCATCAATTATGTCTCATGCTTCAGTACTTGGAAGTGCTGATATGTAGAACAGTTATTAGACAAGGTGAAAACTTTTCTACTTATCTATGAACACCAATTTCTTCTTTCGTCTAGTTATTTCTACTAATAGAATTTTCTACTGCTCCACGTGTTATAAAGACCGATAATCTAAACACACTACGGTCAACATGGCACTCAATATAAAAGCGCAAGGATGACAGAATCTAATTTTCACCTCACGTTTGATATCGAGCCTAGAATTCTATAGTCAAAGATAAGGATGCAGCCAATTGAGTCCCATCGCAAATAAAGCTTGAACAAAACACTCTGTCAGAGAAAACTGTCATTATCTACATTCATACTTTTGGCATCCTTGAATTACTAATACATGTTGAATAGGCTGATTTAAGTATCTCCATAGTTTATATATGACAGATGTATTTTAAAGGTGTTGCTGATCTTCATATATTTTATATCAATTATTCATTACTTGTCATGTACTTTATTTCTTTACTTTGTTTCCTCACTGGGCTACTTTTCCCTATTGGAGCCCTTGTGCTTACAACCTCCTACTTTTTCAGCTAGAGTCGCAGCTTAGCTAATAATAATAATAATAATAATAATAATAATAATAATAATTATTATTATTATTATTATTATTATTATTATTATTACTATTACTATTATTATTATTTTAGCATTAACAGCTCTTTCGGTACTTTGATTTGGATCAAGTAGCTTCAGAAAAAGGTTGTATTCAAAATCATAAAAAATATACATACATACAGCTAGTGATTTATATTTAAGGTCCTCTAAAAAGATAATCATGTTCAACACAAAATTATAAACACGAACAAATTTCGAAATTATACTCAATGAATCCTTTGTTCTAATTACGAGGAATTTCTCCAAAAACGAAAACCAAAAAAGTAGCGAGACAATTTAAAGAGTTCAAACAGAGGAAAACTTCCAGTACATCGTCTATTTGTTTCACCAAAACAAATCAACATTGGTCTTGTTTCGAGCAACGTTAACTAAAGCGCATTTCGCCTCAGGGTACGAAAGCTTATTTTGTCTTCGGAAAATACGTTTTAATTAAGGAAAATAGTCTGCAAAATTAGATAAAAGTTTTTGTTCATTAAAGTCATTCGTATGAAAATATCTTGGTGATTTTTTAATAGGCCACAAAAATAACATTCCTTGTTTTCAATAATCATGTGAGATTTATTACACTTCATATTGGTCGATTATATAAAAACATTACTTTTACCAGACTTCGCCTCAAAATAGTAATAGATTTTTATTCCGCATTCTCGAAAAAAAAAATACTTTTCTTCCAAAAATAACCTCTTGAACACAAGAGATAAATTTATATGATGATGGTTTTGTAATCAAACTATATATATATAAAAAAGAAGGAAAATTATTTTTCTTACATCAATGATTAAATTGCATTTCCTCCTAACGAGACTCGAGTCAGGATTCGGTTACTCTGTGACAGACCGTAGAATATTTATTTCTAACCTCAATGCCACGCATTCGACCAATACCATTAATTGGTATGTAGTTTGTAGCAAATATTATAAAAAAACAATATTGAAACGAAAACTCTCATCTACTGGGAATTCCAGAAACATTATAATTTTTTGAGCAAATAGGACCAAAATATGTTTCTGCAACCAATACAGTCTAGCTAGGCGATTCTTCCTTTAAAAATCAAGTCGAGAACATTTGCATACCCCTTGTATTTGTGTACCTGCTACTTAAAGTTATACTCATTTCAGGTAAATCATAATCTTTGAATCTTGGGGCAAATTATAGTCATTGTCGTACAAACAACGATGAAAAACAACTCATAATTTTCTATGGATGACCAAGACCATGTTTGGTTTTGCTTTGAGGAATAGCTTTCTAATTTTAATGGTTTGAAATATGATGTAACCTTTAGTCATATATATATATATATATATATATATATATATATATATATATATATATATATATATATATATATATATATATATATATATATTCAAAATAAAATGGCATTCATGTAACCTGTTGTCAAATATATATATATATATATATATATATATATATATATATATATATATATATATATATATATATATATATATATATATATATATATAAATATATATATATATATATATATATATATATATATATATGTGTGTGTGTGTGTGTGTGTGTGTATAAATATTTAAAATAAAATGGCATTCATTGCCATATGATATTTAAGAATCATTTTATCACTAAAGAATTAGTACTGTATTTAATCTTTCTTTTTTCTATGAAGCGCAATTTGTCACAAAATATGATTTATGTAAATTGTTTCTCATTTGTCAAATACGATAGACAATAATCACTTCAAAATATTTACTTAACAAATACTATTTATCTGACAATCATCGATGCTAACAGACTATTATTTTGTCCCTCGTTACAAGGTTTCCTCATTCGCCTTTTGGCTAGTAATGCCATTGATGTTTAAGCTGATGGTGGAAAATTGGAATCAAACACTGATCGAGTACGGTATATATACACAGCAAAGCTCATCTCCCGGTTAAAGGCTGTATCTAATTTTGCCTTCACGGGCCAAATGAAATCGAATTTAATTGCCTCCAGTCCTTATTTAATGCAGCAACTGTCATTCCACTAATTAACTCTCCCCAAATTGTTACTTCTTGGACATTTCGTGGAATATCCTTTCTACTATGATCTTCATTTCAACCTGCATCTGTTGCTACTCAGCGTGAATACCTTTATCACTAATTGCTATCTTCTTTTAATGTTCTTCCTTTAATCAATATCCTCCTTTTTCCCTTCCGTTCCCTTATCCTAAATCCCACTTACAAAATGAGATTTACAGCTCTTCCACCTGTGGCTTCTTTTTTACCCTTATGCAGCCTGACTAGAGGACGAAAGTAAACAACATGAAAGGATCCAGTTTTAGAATTCGTCCTGTCAAGTTTTGCCATAAAGCATTGTAAACAAAACTACATTCGTTCATTTTATTAGCTAATCGTACATATTGTGCATGCAATTTACAAGTACATTTTGAAATACCTTTAAACTTGGAACTGATATCTTTACCCTGTCAGTAAATAAATAATTATATCAATTTCATTCACTAATCTTACAAATTTTGTATGCAATTTCGAGGTGCATTTGGGAATATCTTTAAATTTGTCATCGTGTTCTTTACACTGTTAGTAAGTAAAATTATATTTTTATCAGGATGTGTGTACGTTTACTTATCTCTTTTTTTAATAATTAAAATTGCAATCCTTTTTTTGTTTCGAAACTTTAGAATAAGAAATTAGTTGGTGTAAGGATTTGGAATATTTGAAGTTCTTAGATAATTAAAAGAAGTAAATTAACAATCTATTTCTTTGGTAGTATTTAGTGCAAATGACATTTTGCGTAATTTTTCATAAAAAGGAGTCATTTATCAAAATTATTTACTGAAGATCTGCATATAGAGAATATGCATTATCGCTATTATCGAAAATATTCAATATAATTATACCATTTCATAATACTTCCACAGCAATTCAGTCTTCTGCAAATTGGACGAAAATACAAGTTACTTACTTTTTTTTAAGGAATTACGATGAAAAAAAAGCAATTACGCAATTCCGCAAATTATGTATGCAATCTTCAAGAAGGATTACGATTAAATCCAATAAAGGCTCATAATTTATTAATTTCTCGTCAATAAAGACTACTGTAATTCGGAATATTTAGGCCTAATGGCCACTTAATTACTACTCTTATTAATTTTATATATTCCTTTCCTTCTTTGAATATATTGAAAAAAATACTTGATTTTTAAACAAAACAAATATCAGAGATATTTCGTATGAAAAGAAGGAAAAAAAAAAGTTACGTACAAATAAGTAATTCTATTCAATATAAGCAATTTATTCGCATGATAACCGCTCAAGTCATTTGATTCAAAATCAGTTAAAAAGGTGAAAACAGCTTTAATTAAAACATTTTCCAGAGGTCGATCGCAAGTTTTTCCCAAAGGATGAAGTGGATCAATAGTTTTGGAACAAAGTTGGGTTGCTTATTCATTTCACTTTGTATGGAATATTCTTTACTTCTCTAGCTTCTTTTCTATCTTTTTCCTTGAGGAGCTCCTTTCAATATAAGGGCCCCAAGGATTTAATAACTATGGTTGCAGAATGGCATTTGATAATAATAATATAATAATAATAATAATAATAATAATAATAATAATAATAATAATAATAATAATAATAATAATAATAATAATAATAATAATAAAAAAATTATGATAATAATAATAATAATATTAATAATAATAATAATATTTTTATCTATAAATTTTCGAAGAACTTAAAAAGTTAAAAAAATTAATGTGTTGGATGCAGAAAATTCCTGAACAATGAAAATATGTGCTTACGAAAAATATATACCATTCATTCATATATTTATTCAGTTATTTACTTGTTTATATATTTTTCTATTTATCTATAGTATTATTCATTTATTAATCTGCGTTCTGCTGCCATGCCAAACTATCGATAAACAACGAAGATGGAACAAAAGGATTAAAAGAAATTACTGAATGATAAATTGATTTACAACGGCCAAATTCGCGTTTCTTACGTGGATCAACATAATGAAAAACTCATAAAATATT
The DNA here is from genome assembly GCF_036898095.1 of Palaemon carinicauda. Taxonomy (NCBI): domain Eukaryota; kingdom Metazoa; phylum Arthropoda; class Malacostraca; order Decapoda; family Palaemonidae; genus Palaemon; species Palaemon carinicauda. The sequence continues at coordinate 75,843,700 of NC_090741.1, read as the reverse complement.
ATCACAACAAAGGCACTCTCTTCATATATCATTTAGATTATACTAACTGAGAAATTAACTGGAAATTCTAATAAAAAAAATATGTGCTAAGTTTCCTGGGATGCAAATCTATATATACACACTAAAACTATAATTGGAATTATATAATTTAGAAATCCTACACCTGCATTTCCTTAAAAACTATCCTGTTGTATAATAGCTACATTCCCGAGACCAAAATACAATGAATATAGCCAGGACCACATTATTGCCAACACCTGCGAGATCCTTTCCATATTTGGTATATGATAATCTGCCCTGCAACCGATATATATCTATCTAATTATAAGGTGTGATCAATAGACCTGAAATTCACTGTCTTTTCCACGCCCTTGTGAAACTAATTAAATGAAAAAAAAAAAAAAAAAAAAAAAAAAAAAAAACACGATGGTAAGGAGTGGTTCATACCTTTGGTAAACACGAGTTTCATTTCTTGCTTTGTGGAAAATGAGAAAAGTATTGCCACTGTCTTTTTTTATGGCAAGAGTATTTCCTATACTGGATTCTTATTAATATTCATAAGAACAATCTAGTTAGACTACATGACTCTACAAGTTAGTTATGATATTCCTCTGATATCTGAAAAAAAAATACGAAAGATACCAAAATTTATAAAATTCTGGAAAAACAATCAGTTCGAAGTATAATACCACCAATAACTAATACACATCACACCATAAATATGAACAAACTCGAAAAACCTTGAAATATATTCTTCCGCTGTATCAAATTTCCTTTAGCATTTTTAACAGGAGACTCGGCGAAGGAGTAATGTTTCTTATTTAAATGAGCTACAAAAGTAATGTCTCTCGAATAACTGATGGGATGACAAGAATAATGTTATTTTATTAAGACGTTAAAGCCTCGTAAAGATGTTTACTTCACATGAGAAATTAAGGAGGGGAAACCTTAATTCGGTTAAATGCAGTAAACTTTATGATCAATCACATTTTCCAGACAAAGGGGCATTTACCCAGGTCGAAAAAAACGTCTAATTAAAATGTAACAAATTAATATGAGAATGTTGTCTGAAAGTAGGTGTGTTTGCGGATCAAATAAATATTTACTTCTTATTTGAAGAATAAATAAACGTTGCTCCTACGCAAATATTAGTTTTTCCATTGATATTGTTTATTTCCTTTTGTGCATAAGAGCATAACACCAAATGAAAAAGCTTGACATTTGTTTAATTATATTAAAACACAGTGGGACCATTATTGACCTATTTAAGAAACCCTCAGAACATTTTTTTTTCATTATAAACATAAATACGACTCATTCTGCACTGATTTATATTATCCAAATTGTAATGTTGTAACATTTCTATCAAAATACAGTCACACCCTCTGCAGAAAAGGTATTGAAGCTCTGTACTTGTTAAATGCATTCAATTACTCCGAGACGTGCATGCCAATTTGAGTAATTCTATTTGCATTTCCTTGAGTAAATTAAATAAAATTTATTCAAATTTTTTAGGCTTTTGCTTTACCATTAAGTTCATGAAACAGTAAGAATCAAGGTAATTCCCATCGACAACACATCTTCTCAATAAAGATCTGATCTTACTTCATCTTCACATACTGAAGTAAATCACGCTTAATTACACCTTCTTTAATACACACACACAAACAAACACACACACACACACACACACACACACACACATATATATTATATATATATATATATATATATATATATATATATATATATATATATATATATATATATATATATATATATATATATATATATATATATA
>NC_090741.1:75831899-75834399 GCF_036898095.1 Palaemon carinicauda | reverse complement strand
TTAAAGACAGAGTTTATCTTCACTGAAAAATAACTTTTATGTTTTAGATTTGGATGTAAGCCTATGTGGTTTTGATTCTTAACGATAATTTTAAAAATGGAAAAAAAAAATACAAGGTTTACTTAATTGAGATATAATACAAATGTTTGGTTTGACAGGAAAAAAACAAAGTATTTTTTGGATAGTAAAGCACTTTTGTAGACCTTAATAAGAACAATCTAATATAGATGGCTAATATGAAGATCAAACAATTTATCAGACATAATATTATTGTTCCTACAATGTTAAAAGTAACGGAACAGCCACTATGCAATTGATACAAATCTGATGAAGGAACTATCTTAACTTACCTAAGATATATAGTTCTCAAGTACACAAAACATGTAACGAAACTATAAAAGCAAAAATTCAAATACTCGCCTAACATTCTCATCTTATAAATACAAGGATAGATTACTTAAAAAGAATTCTATTCTTATAGGTAGAAAATAAGACCACTTGCCAATCTGTTCCAATTTTTTTTTTTTTTATCCTTTTAACTCGAGCCAATTTTAATTACCAATTGTAGTTCGCCCTTTGTTTCGTGTAATCCTCAATTACTCCTCAATCATCATTCTAATATAAATGTTATCAAATGCAATTTACTTTTCAATAACACTCCATTTCACAGACTATACATAACACAGACTCGTATCCTCTATCTATCAAGACTTGACCATAATGACAGCGCAGAAACGATTCAAGAAAATTCTACGTCCTACCATGGTAAAATAGATGTCAGATCCTTCGCAGGATACATTAGCCTTCGGGTATTTTCTGCAAACCTTTTAGCACCTTTCAAGGGGACTTCCAATTGAAACGTATTTTGTCGTCGATTTTTACAGCCTTGTAATGCAATATTCACCTTAGGAATACCTACCCATTACAATAGAGTTTCTTTCATGTGTACGCTGAATAGTTAACCTAACATATGTGAGGAACAAAATACCATCATGTATTGAGTTTCTTCAAATGTATTAGAAATATGAAGCCGAATGTTGAAGGATATATTATATTTTTACTAATATCATTCCAAACTAGTGTACGCCATCCGTCAAAAATGGCGGCTAAATATTTAGATTCCACCCTTCCTACACCTCCCCTAACTACATCAAGCTGGTTCAGAAATTTATGAGAGATTGTGGTTTCCGAGTGTACTTCAAAGGGGTACCCCCCCATCACGGTATGACTATATATATATATATATATATATATATATATATATATATATATATATATATATATATATATATGTGTGTGTGTGTGTGTGTGTGTGTGTGTATATATGTGTATATATATATATATATATATATATATATATATATATATATATATATATATATATATACTGTATATATATATATATATATATATATATATATATATATATATATATATATATGTATATATGTATATATATATATATATATATATATATATATATATATATATATATATATATCCAGAAACTCACTCTTTATTGTATATGTGAGGATGAAAGCACATTCTAATGGAATGATCCCAAGATACCAACTACTTACTGAACTACTCAAAAAAAATATATATGGACATATTATTTAGCCATTAAACACACTCATAAATATGACAAAAACATTATTTTATTAATAACCAAGATGTTTTTATAGCAAGCGCCTTGGTGTCCGGGTTCGATTCCCCGGTTAGGTGAGAAAATTTATATAGGTTCCTTTCTTGACTTGAACAATGAATTTTAGAACCTCCAGTTAGTCAACTGTGATGGATCGTTATCTCTGATAGAGACGAGCTTACAACTAAAAACTTCAAACATTTTCCAAAGAATATAGCTTCTCGCAATAATGACATCAGTACTGCACTATATGAATAAATGAAAAAAAAAAAAAAGAAAAAAAATACATATGTATGTCAGAATTTAATCAAACCAATCGATATAGATTAATTGAGTCAATCATAAAGTTGCAATTGTATGCATACATAAAAGGATGTCCATATCCTATGTAATATAATTCACCCACACCAAATATAGTTATGTATATGCGTTCATTACATCAGGAAAACGAAATGTATGTATGCCATTTATATACAATATACAATACTCTGCTGTAAAAATGAAATAAATTTTCATGTATGAGCATAATATACTTTCCGTACCTAGAAATTTCTGTATGTACGCACATTGTGTGCATATATATGCATGCAATATCGAAATGACGCCCGCAATGCATGTATACAGCAAGTAAATATCTGAAAACCGTCTGAACAACATAGCGAACGCGGCCATCTGAAGACAGTTGGTACTCGCAGCTGGTCACTTGTATTGGCATAACAGTCACTGAGAAGCGCCGTGACACTATCTCACATATTCTTTAAATTTATGCAAGCGGAGTCTTGCGAAGAGCTGCAATGTATGAAATAAATTTCAAATCATTGGAAACGAGATCAGCTTTATTGATGCAGAGAGAGA
>NC_090741.1:75819399-75824399 GCF_036898095.1 Palaemon carinicauda | reverse complement strand
GGGAGGGTGGGCTGTGGCACCCTAGCAGTACCAGCTGAACTCGGTTAAGTCCCTTGTCAGGCTGGAGGAACGTAGAGAGTAGAGGTCCCCCCCCCCTTTTTTTTTTTTTTTTCATTGTTGATGTCGGCTACCCCTAAAATTGGGGGAAGTGCCTTGGTACATGTATGTATGTATAAAGACAACCTGTTTAACATAAAAACATTCCAACATATGGTCATAGCTGGAAAAAAAAACTTCTAGAATATCAAATGTATATGGACAATTCAGGCAGCTACATTAAAAAATACAACAAGGAAAATCTATATATTTAACGTACCCTGTTTAAATTTAAAACCCTAACTCAATATCTCTGCCTATTTTCGCATTTTAAAAACTTTGGATAAACCATCCATTAACTGTCAATATTAATCATTCAACTCCTCTGAAATTTCTCATCTATACTAGTCTAGTGGCTGTAACACTCATTCAGCTTTCCTTTTCAATGTATTCAATCCTTGTTCATTTTTACCAACTTCTTCCAATAATAGTTTTTTACGTCCCTTACTATCAAAACCATATTCTAGTATTTTTCCTGTTAAAATTATATCATGTTTTTTGTATTTTACTATTCCTCTTCTCCCTTGTGCACACACAACCTAATAAATCTCTTAATTATATTTCCCTATCCTTTTGAATACTTTTGTTTTGAAAATAGCCAATCCCAGTAATGAAGTTCTTTAAAATATTTTTTTTTCTTTTTACAAAACTCTCAACGGACTTTACATTAACCCAATTATATCTTTGCCGCAAATAGGAACAAAAGCAGATTCATTAAAATTTGCCTGTTTAACGTTGGTCAGATTTTATCAGGTAAAATTGCCATCTTACTTTTCTCATACTTCCTATTTCAGAGAGTGTCCTTGTATTAACATATATGTGCTCCTTTTTACGCCCCCGAATTCCTCCAGGGGTCAACAAAAACTACTAAAATTTCCTACATTTTGGATATTCATATTTAGGTTATATCAAGTCCTGCTCAATTTTTCATTTTCACCTTGGTTATGCTAGGAACGATATCAGCCAATCTCTTAAATTCAACAAAATCACCATCATTCATTTATCATCTGTACTATATCCTGAAACAATCAGAGACTCCACTACTTGAAAGAGAAGCGTAAGAGCATTCATTATAAAATGTATTACAAAGATATTCAGAAGTTTTCGGACAAGGATGTAATAAGTTTCCGTTGCAACCGATATTTTTTGGATGGAGTATAGACATACATCAGAGAAACGATAGGTGATGGAAATGTAAGTTTGGGGGATAAAAAAGGGCCTTTTAACCTTTGCCTTAAATGTTTGAACTTTTTAGATTATTAATTGGTAAAAGGATGATAGTAAATAAAAACTGTATGAAATTGTGAAATTGTTTGAAAGTTTAAATACGATAAAATTGAAATTCAATGTTACCCATGGTTAAGAAGATAACCGGAAACCAAGAATATCGATTAATATATTTTACTATGGATTGCTGAAAGTGGCGGTTGTTGATTAACTAGGAAATTTGATAATGAAAATAAAAATGCCTTAAAATGGGCGATATAAGTAAGGTACAAGGATACTTGTAAAACTGTTTGGAAGCAGAGAGAAGTTTCGCAAAAAGTTATTTATGAGAGAATGGTCAACTCTTCTTTATGTGAGGAAAGTTTGGATGTCAAATTCAAGAGCTATGAAGAATAGAAAACGAAAGTTGCTTCCACATAAACCTTTTACGTAGTGTGTGTGGAGTAAGAAGAATAGAATGGGTGAAAAAAATATGCGTTAAATAGAATAAAAATAATAGCTAAAGTAAAATGATAGAACGGAGTTTCACGAAGTTTGATGCCGTGGAAAGAATCAAATCTGGAAAAAAAATAGAATAAATTATGATCTCTATATACCTAGAGGGAAAAAGAAAGCTCTTAAAACAAAAGGGATCGACGTGCTGCATTGAATATTCAGTGAAGATATACAAGGAAAAAGCAGAAAAATGTCTGCTTAGACCAGTGATTCTTAAACTGGGGGGTGCGCCCCCCTAGGGGGCCGCCAGGAGCTTTCAAGGGGGGCGTAAGTAGTTAAAATAGTAACAATGAAAATAAAAATGTAGTAATTATGATGGCTTTTGTTTTACAATACTATATAAATATGGATAAATCAATTACTAAGGAGGATGTGTAATATTTTTTGATGTGGTCATGATCCATGAATGATTGTATTAAGAGTAAAAAATTTTTATTTTTACAGTAATTTGTATTTTTTCAGTATTTTCTATCAATGTAATAACTGTAACCTGTATAATGCTAAAACTGTTTGAAAAAAAGGTTAAGATAAAATTTTGTTTCATCATAATATATTTACTTTACCCATTTTCTATGAACAATGTTTATTCTATTGAAATAATACTTTCTACTTTGGCAGAAATTTCAAGGGTGGGGAGGGGGGGGAATGGAATCTATGCTTACTGTAGAAGGGGGGCGCAAGGCAATAAAGTTTAAGAACCACTGGCTTACACAGTGAGAAAAAAAAATAAAAAGAAAGTGCCTTGGACATGCAATAAGAAGAAAATGTTGGAATGTACAAAGAGCGAGATGTAGCATACTGATAAGACACTTTTTACAGTACCATAATAAAATGCTGATGTGTTACGAATTTTATTTGCACAAAAAAAAAAAAACCGTTCCTTCCATTATAACAATACAAAACATTTGAGAACCCTCCCGAGTGAATAAAAATAAATTGGACAACCATTAGGTATCATTTCGAGGAAGATCCAAGGCGAAAGCAATACTGCCAATATATATATATATATATATATATATATATATATATATATATATATATATATATTTATATATTTATATATATATATATATATATATATATATATATATATATAATTCTATATATATATATATATATATATATATATATATATATATATATATATATATATATATGTATATATATATATATATATATATATATATATATATATATATATATATATATATATATATATATACTGTGTATATATATATACATATATATATATATATATATATATATATATATATATATATATATATATATATATATACATATATATATATATATATATATATATATATATATATATACTGTGTATATATATATACATATATATATATATATATATACATATATATATATATATATACATATATATATATATATATATATATATATATATATATATAAATATATATATACATATGTATATATATATATATATATATATATATATATATATATATATATATATATATTTATATATATATATATATATATATATATTATATACATTTGTATATATATATATATATATATATATATATACATATATATGTATATATATACATATATGTATATATATATATATATATATATATATATATATATATATATATATATATACATATGTATATATATATATATATATATATATATATATATATATATATATATATATATATATATATATATATACATATGTATATATATATATATATATATGTATGTATACGTATATATATGTATATATATTTATATACATATATACTCTTATTAATACATATATATATCTATATATATTTTTGGGCTCAGGCCATGTCGTCCTGATGGAAGTCCATAAAGGGTAGCTTCCTAGGGTATATTTGACTACATTGATACTCCCAGAGAATTTTACCTTAAGGTATCCAGAATTATAGCTCGTGGAGCGAATATCACTAAATAAATCTAACAGAGATATTGCATAATATCAGAGGACGTATTCTTGACACGCCACATAGCTATCTTCACCCCGAACAGTATTAACACTTCGAGGGGTTACAGTGACAAAAATCTAAAAACAAAAATGAAAAGAGAGCTGTTCATAAGGTATCTCTCCTATTCCGTTTCCAGTGTGTATCTAACAAAGACGGCAGCGCCATCTTTATTCCTTTTCTTGTAGCTCTACTACTCGGTGTTGTTATCTCTTGTAATTTTAGATATTATTCAACATTATGATGGATTCTCCGGCCTCTTCTGCCTCTGGAAAGTTGAGTATTATCTTTACTTTGTATAAATGTAAGCTCTTGTCGTTTTGAATTAAATCAAAAGTGATATTAACGTAAACAAGAGCTGTTGCCTACCGGAGGCATCCTGGATGCTGTTACTTGCTATGCATGGGTCCTTTAGTTAGCCAGAGTGACGTTCCCGGTTATTATGCTTTAATAAATCTAGCTATTTAGTTCCTCTAGGAATTCTTATATGAAGGCGTTAGTTTTCAGGTCGGCGATTTAGGTAACCGATCTTGCCCTTCGCGAGGCTTAGTAGCCTAGGCATCTGGCCCTATGACTTTCATGCATGATATAAGTTTTCCGAGTGTTATGTTATTGAAGCTATAGGCAAATATTTTATACATGTAAGATATTGTTGAATTTTCTTCTCCAAGATTGTATACGAGAGTTTCGGTGATTTAGGTAATCGATTCTCACCGCACCTAGGCTAGTAGCCTATGGGGCTTTAGTATACTTTCGCACACATTCCCGGTTGTTCTTTCTCCTCCCTCTGAATAAGCCTTAGGCTTAGTCCTAGTGGTTCTATCTGAATAACATTCAGGTATAACTATACTAGGGTATGTCTGTCTTGACCCGCTAACCAGAGTGACTTGTTTTTGGGTTTGGGGCAGAACATCAGATTAGCAGCCGACAGCCGGGTGCTAGTGTTTTCAGTTGCTAGTGTTTTCAGAAGCTTCAAAGGAAGGCTGGGGAGGCCACTCACACCAGAAGAAAGTCCAAGGAGCTTGGTCCAATCTTTTCAAGTCATTTCACATCAACTTTATAGAAGCCATGGCAGTACTTCTGACACTAGAGAAAGTATCTCCTCGCCACTCGACCCATATAAGATTGGTTCTAGACAGCGAGGTGATAGTGAGATGCCTGAATTGACAAGGGTCGAGGTCG
>NC_090741.1:75794399-75814399 GCF_036898095.1 Palaemon carinicauda | reverse complement strand
GTGTTCTTTTAATCAAGATATTAAGAATTATATGGGATTAACAATTGGATTATAGTATTAACCTCAAACAACAACACCAACAACATTGTGTGTTCCATCACTCCTTTCTCGCCGTTATCCTTACAATAAGGGGTCGGTTGCTTGATGCGCCATCTCCAATTCTTTCTATCAAAGGCATCATCTTCACTCCATATCATCCTTCACATTATCTCGCATTCTCATATGCGTTCCCTCAAGCTTTGCTTCCTTTTCTCGTCTTAGGATCCTTTTCTACGTCACTAACCCACCTTACATCAGCTGGCACCTTCACCATAAATCCCTAAATCACCAATACATTGAGCCCACTATCATCAATTACACTTTCAACCCACATCAATACCGTCATCAAACATCTCCATTATTACTATCATTATCAGTTTCACGCCTTCTTCCTTCATCATCATCACCAACCACATTAGTAATACGAAACACAAAATAAGACAACTTCTTGGGTGTTAAAATCATTATATGATTCCTTTCAGAGTGAGACTAGTGGAAGCTATTGCATAGAAAAAAGAAAGACACATAAGGCATTGCAAACTCTGAGAATAGAGAAAAGAAAACTAATGAAGACATTGCAGCAGTCTTTTAGGATTGCTGTTATAACGAGGATGATTACGGTGAGGCACGGGAGGCGGAAGAGAAGGGAAGGAAACGGGATGAAGAAAAGAGAGAGAGAGAGAGAGAGAGAGAGAGAGAGAGAGAGAGAGAGAGAGAGAGAGAGAGAGAGAATTTTCCCAATTAAGGCAAACCATTCGAAAGCAAAAATTGTCCATTCCCCTCTTTTGGAAATAGCTTTTATATATCATCCAATGTGTCAATCTTTTCATCCCTTTGATCATATCTCTATAATACAGATAATCCCTTCAAAAGTCATCAGGGCCTTCGCTCTCTTTGTTATGTTAAGCATCGGATTTCATCAGCTTTATTCTATGGGCTTTCCTGTTCCCCTCCACTGCGTGAACACCATTATACGAACACTTTTATGATATTGTAAAAAGGGAGTTTTTCGTGTTGTATAAAACCCAGTAGTTGCGACGCCAAAAGGATTGCCATTAAATAAATAATTCGTTCTATTCCTACGAAACATCAGTTTTTAAAGCAGTAATCATTAGTACCTCTGCGTATTTAATCTACTCAAAAAAAAAAAAAAATCCACTAACGCTAACTTTACGAAAGTCTCAAAAAAAGTAGGATAAGTGTGTTATATATCAACTATACCATATCTCTTTCATAGATATTAAAAGAAAAAAAGAAAAAGAAAAACACATTCACAAAAGTAACATTCAAGATCACTAATTAAGTTTTCGGCCTCACCTGGAGAGCATTACCGGAAAAAAACAAGGATTGCATTACTTTACAACAAAAGTGTCGCGTAAATTGCGTGCGTTTGGGTCACTAATATTTAATTACTCCTCATCATGATTCAATTAATCATTGCTCCAAAAATGGTGACCAAAAAGGTGAAATTTTAGTTTACAAAACAATTCAAATCCCAATGGTCCCAGGTCAGGTGAATAATGCGCTAGACTTCTATTTCAGTCACTTTCACCGGTGGGTATTTAGCAGGTGGTTGTCAAGGAGCATCCAGAATGCTCGCTCATTTTGTATTGTTTATACATCTTACAATTCTTATGTACAATATTCTATCAATAATGAGAGCCTTGTAAGATATTTGCCATAGCTGAGCTGGTATTTTTATACAATGCTTCGGTGTCTGCTGGACAGTCAAATAATTATTATCTAAAGCCATATAGTAAATGGTATCCACTTATTCATATGCTATTAATATTCCATGCCGTTTCAAAAGAGAAGTAATTTCTAGTGTTGTGTTGCCCTGCTTCAATTCAGTAAGAGTATTGACCATTTCTTCATGGAACTCCAATGGGGTTACACCCTCTCTCAGTTTGTATTTATTCACAGTGCAGAGTTTTTTTTTTTTTTTTTTTTTTTTTTTTTTTTTTTTTTTTTTTTTTTTTTTTTTTTTTTTTTTCTCCATGATCGATTTCTTTTGGTCCCCATTTGAAATTGGTGCCTATGACTTGGGAATTTTAAGAACTTCACCTCCACTGTAATAAACGAAAATGTCATGCTTTCATAAAAAGTCTTATAAGCTGTTACGTGGAAACTAGGTAGCTAATCCAGCAACTTTCATTAAAAGAGGTAAGGATGTCAGGCCCATATATAAACTGGCTGCCCTTCAGGTTACTTACAATAAAGGTGGATATTACGTCAACCAACTTACATCAAAAGTGAGTAGAGCGTTAGGCTGTTTAAATCAAAAGCAGATTGACTATCAGGTTGATTACATTGAAGGGATACAGCCCATCATGCTCTTTACATCCAAATAGGCACTGCAAAACACATACGGCAATATCGACCACCCATCAAGGGCGTTAGACCAATTACGTCAAAAGTGGGTAGCTAGTCGGCCACTTTCTGTAACAAGTACAGAAATATATCATTCATTATATCAGAAATCATCAGAGCTTTCTTTTGTTTCCTATCTCCCTGACTTTTAGAAATCCCTTTCCAAGTAAGAAAACTAGTGATTCTACTGGGGTAGAAAATTTAATTTTCTTACACATACTTTTTCAATTTTCAACTTAGTCTGGGCATTTGGTTGTGACGCATCAATCTTCTAAGAGGAATAACACTAATTTGGCTGTCCAGTGTTAACTTTCCCCCTTTCATATAACTAGATGTTAATGAAAAAAATTGCCAATTCTTTTATGTAAAATATCTACACTATAAACTCAGCCGTGATAATTATCAAAGACGCTAATTTCCGAAATAAATATAAGATCGAACTGATTATCCTCATAATGGATATCTGGATAGATATTCACAGACAACTGGGAATGGGAACAATTGAAACCACCATAAATAGTCCCTAAACGTTATCATTTTCTCGTTCGGAATACATTAGTGAAAAGATTGAGCCAAGATTTCAGAAACCCAAATTGTCTTATATCTTACATAAGAGTTGCATCTAAATATATTATCCACATCACAATCGTTTCTTACAGCAAGGCGTTTTCATCATCCCTAAATGCCCTGTTATAACATTTTGTTTCTTAAAAAAATCTACAGTTGATCTGTTGTGATCATTACTATCATAATCATAACAACGTTTTTTGGCAATAAAGTTAATAGTAGTTAGATCATCCATAACCTTCTTAGAAGCTGCTATTTTGGAAATGTCCAGTTTTAGTAGTAATTTTCTTATATGAAACTATAAAAATATATCCTGTTCAACCTATCATATTGCCTGTTCGATCTGGGATTGCGATGTTTACGGTCACATTTTATATAAAAAGAATATTTCTATACGTGATAATGGTAAATACACACACATCTACCATTAACATCGCGGAAAACCCCCCCACATCCTCACAACATTAGGTCTTTCAAATAATTGTTAACATGATGGTCTACATGAATTTCCATCGCTACTTCTATCACATCAAGAGAATTTCATTATCGCCATCATTATACCTACCCAGATATCACCATCATAAACAACAGAACTATTATCACCCGCAGCTCTACCCCTCAACCCACTATCACCACCATACCCAAACATTGTAATTAACAACGCACACTCTTATTTCAAATACACCTACAAAAAAAAAAGAAATAACTTACCTTCATTTAATTAACACATACCCTAATCATCTTCAAAAGCCATAATATATCACCGTATCTACAACCCCGCCACCAGCATCACTAATTAAATAACAACAACCTATACCATCCCCATCATCAACAGGATTACCATAACCACACCATCATCACTATTCTTCAATCCTAGGATAGCACAACGACAACTACCAAAGATAATAACTAAATGGGAAAGTGACAGATGTCCAACTAAAATGTTATAAAAGCTGTCTAAAAATATTGCGACTTTGCTCAATGTTTGTGATAAAAGTTTCAGAAATGTTAACTATTTTGATTATGCAAATTGTGTATTTGACTGCACTCCTTTTAAAGAGAAGCTCAGATATTCGAAGAACATATAATATACAAATGACTACAAGAACGAAAAATATAATTAAATTAACGAATTTCGAGAAGTAGCTTTCGGAGCTAGGATCATGGAGACTAAAGATGAAAGAGAAAATAATGATATCACTTAGGGCAATAAGTATTCTAAATTCCTTACTTTATAAACAAAGTCTAAGAGAGAGAGAGAGAGAGAGAGAGAGAGAGAGAGAGAGAGAGAGAGAGAGAGAGAGAGAGAGAGAGCCATTTTGACAGGGAAAATGGAAGGTGGTTTCCCCTTGGTTTCGGTCCACCGAGATCATGAGTTTCATCATTGGCGTCGATTTTATTCCCCAAAACAGGTTTGTTGTAATTACGAGGGTGATTAGGGCGAGACAGGGAATGGCAGAGGGATAAAGGATACAGGAGAAGGAGAGGATAATGAAATGAAGAAAGGAGGAATGTGCAGGGAAATGAATGGCACGGCACAGTTTAATGAGAGAGAGAGAGAGAGAGAGAGGAGAGAGAGAGAGAGAGAGAGAGAGAGAGAGAGAGAGAGAGAGAGAAATTGGGTACCGTATACAAAGAAAACCAATATCCCTTGAAGCAGCTATTTGTATTTACTTTACTACATAGTAATAGCAATGATAATAACAACATCATTATCATAATAACAATTATCATCTCTACAATATATAGTAAAGAGGAGGTGACCGGCTTTATACAGTATTTATATATATATATATATATATATATATATATATATATATATATATATATATATATATATATATATATATATATATATATATATATATATATTTATGTATATATATATATATATATATATATATATATATATATATATATATATATATATGTGTGTGTGTGTATATATATATATATATATATATATATATATATATATATATATATATATATATATATATATATATATATATCTTTCGGGTCATACTGGGCGGTATTGCAAGACGTACATCTCTCCCGTCCCTTGTGAGGGGGTAGGGGAGGTATTCATACCCGGGAGAGGTACATTCGGAAATCTGGAAATCACAACTGCCGTGCTGTAGTTAGGAAAGGGGGAGAGGGTAGAGGAGGTTGAATCTGTGTGCGTGCATATCTATCTAAGTGTTTATCTTTCATTTTTGACGGGTCCAGAACACTAGTTATTGATATTATTCTCTGCACTTTGAACTTTATTCATTACATGATTTTAATTTCTTGAATTTATTCACGAAATGCAAGAAGACAATCCGAACCAACAAACAAAGCCAAATTGCAAAAATAAGCTTATCTCCTTGAATAAAGCATTTACATAAATAGAGAAATAAGGCAAACTGAATCGTTTTCGCTTTTAGTACTGGCTTTAATTGAATTTCTAATGAAAAAATTGAAAAGTACTTCCTTCCTATTTAACTCTCATAAAAGTGCCTCATTAATACGTAATTACATAGTTTTTAAGTATACATATATATATATATATATATATATATATATATATATATATATATATATATATATATATATTTATATATATATATATATATATATATATATATATATATATATATATATATATATATATGTGTGTGTATATATATATATATATATATATATATATATATATATATATATATATATATATATATATATATATATATATATATATATATATATATAAAACTCAGGGGTAAAAGATTTACATTATACGGTTAGAATTTTTTTTTATTTATTTATTTATTTTTTTTTTTTTTTTTTTGTAATGTAAAATATCTTCCTTCATTGAAGGCAATATATATAACGATCCTTCATTCATAAATCCAACTTCAACTTCTATGATGTGCTACTCTTGCTTCACATAAACATTACATTCTATACAAGTTTTTGAACGTTGGTTTTCAGGATAAGGCTAATAGACTTTAGCTCAGACTCAAATATATGATCGTAGGAACTAATTAGCCAATGAAGTAGGTTTTCATATATTCCAATCTACACAACTATATTATGATGAAAATATATTTGTAGAAAGATTTCTCTATGAGAGAGAGAGAGAGAGAGAGAGAGAGAGAGAGAGAGAGAGAGAGAGGAGAGAGAGAGAGAGAGAGAGAGAGAGAGAGAGAGAGATTACCATCTAAAAACACGCATGGCCATAATCCTACAGCTTAAGCCATAATATATAATTCTCCCCAACAGAGAGTTAGATGTTCGGCCTCCAAGATTTGTGGTTGCATGAATCAGGCTAATTAGTTATTCGGAACAAAGCAAATCCTTCCTTTGCTACGCAAACATAAACTGCTTTTTTTATATTATATTATATTGCACGAAGAGAATAGAATACTCCGGGGGGTGACAGACCATTGTGGAATGGGCCAAGCCAGCGGGTAAAACCCGAAAAAGAAGACTTTGATGTAGAGACAAAAACCTCCAGGAGAGTTCGCATGCAAGGCCTACTGAAGGTTGACATGAGACTCGATCAATATAGCAGATTATGACGATAACACTAACATTATAAAGCCAACAGAATAAAAGGAAAATAGTAGTAGTTAAATAATAATAATAATAATAATAATAATAATAATAATAATAATAATCAAGCGGGTCCTAAATCGACCCATTAGAAAATTTAACAGGGATAATAATAATAATATTAATACTCTGCAAATTTCATTACTGTACGATTAAAATTGTGGCCAAGAAGTTGTTTCACAAAGAAACACACACGCAAACAGCGGGTAAAACATAACCACCTTCCAGCTTCCTTGGCAGAGGTGATAACAACAACATTAATAATAATGAGATTTCTTCGAGACGACAATCCCTAACTCCAGCAATGATTAGCGATCCACAACAACACACGAGAACCGATACATTTCTGTTTTGTATTTCTATCTCTGCAAATCTAAAATATCAGTTGTGGCAAAATTTTCGTAAAACACAACAAAACCTTTTGCATAACCCAGTTGAAAAAAAAAATACATTAACAAAAAATATATTAAAATTAAAACTAAAAATATGCATCCAAGAAACAAACGATTTTGTTGAATGTGTTTATGATATTAATTTAGAGATGAAGAAGAAGCGCAAAGAGGATACTTAAGTAAGGTGCACACCATGAGCAGTTATACCCCACTTTTATTCATAGAAAGTTTCCGAGGAATGAATACTGTTTTTAAGCAAATGTTTCAAGTTTGGAAGTTACTGATAAAATAGGCTCCAGAAACATGATCTAATAACCAAATTCTAATTCCCCACACACCATGATCAAGCAGTATTATTAAAACCAAGGAGCTAGAAGAATATGAAGTTGAATGAATAAAGTCAACATTAATACTTTCAACCTATTGCAATAATGTTTCATTTTACAGATATCCCAGCAAAGTTCAGATATCTATCATAATTACATATGAAACTCAAAGATAATGTCACTATTTTAACTGGAAAAATATAAATCACTACTTACAACATTATTAGATGCAATATACATTTTCATTTTGAAATAATAAATTTTACATATATTTCAAAAAAAAATTAAATGATTCAAAATAACCAATTATAATAACATTCTATTGTGACTAAATATAAAGAGACAACATAATAACAGCTACAACATGAGGAAAAATTATGTTCTGAAATGTAATCTTCACCCTTCTTCTTCTTCTTCTTCTTCTTCTTCTTTGTCTGCATCTCTATCCCACATAAAAGAAGAAGAAGAAGAAGAAGAAGAAGAAGAAGAAGAAGAAGAAGAAGAAGAAGAAGAAGAAGAAGAAGAAGAAGAAGAAGAAGAAGAAGGGTAAAGATTACATTTTATGTTTAGTCACAATATAAAATATTATTATAATTTTGAATCATATAATTTTTGTAAGATATATTTAAAGTTTATGATTTCAAAACGAAAACATATATTATATCTAATAATGTAAGTAGTGATTAATATTTTTCCAGTTGAAAAAGGTGACTAAATATAAAGAGACAGCATATTAACAACTCCAACATGAGGAAAATTTATATTCTGAAATGTAATCTTCAGCCGATTACTCAAAAGTGGACGAAATTATTTAGACTTTATTCTGTGCAATTGGTAACCTATCTAGATTTTAATTAGTCTGGCAGCTGATTGGTCGTTCAAAAACGGTCCTATGAAAAGCAGTAAAATTTGACAAGGCCAAAAATAAAAGGATTTAGCTACGCGAACTTATGGGTTTATTTCTCCAAAAATTCAGAGTTTTCAATTATGAAATAATCGATTTCTAATCTTCGATGTACACGTACCTTTGTTTGAAAATTGAAGTCTCAATTTCTATTTTGTACACTAAACTTTGTCGTAATTTGCTCGTTTAAATGTGGAGATTCAAAACTTTATTAAATGTGTAATTTTCCTGTAAAAATCACAAACGGTAATTTAATTAAAACAGTTTGTTAAGTAAGAAAGTCTGAAACATTATTTTCAAGTTAAAGTCTTCAAGTCAAAGCAGTTAAAAAGAAGTGTATTATGCAAAATGTAACTGGTCAATATTTTCATGTCAATATTCAGGAAGAATTAAGTTACATACAGCTGATACTTATAATTCAACCCTCAATCACAGAAGTTCTTTCAAAGTAAAAAGTTACTATAAACCTATGAATAAATAACTGTAAAAAAAAAAAAAAAAAAAAACTCTTAGAATAAATGTTAGTATTACAGTTAGGACAAATATATCAAGACTGTTAGCAATTTACTCCTGGGGAAAAATTACAATTAATTTTTTTGGAAATTTTATTAGTAATATTCTTATGTTTGTAACACCCTCACGGAAAAACGAAAATCCTTATATTTCGATTAGGAAAAAATCAGTAATTTAATTTATGAAAAATATAAGAATGTTAATAATAAACTCTTGTGAAAGAGAATGCTAAAATTTACTCTTGGGCAAATAGAATATCAGTTATTTAACCATTTGAAAAAGTCCGTACTTTATTTTTGAGATAAAATGTCAGTAATTTACCCGTATAAGTGTTCAGGCATAGTAAAAATGAGGCTAATATTTAATCCTTCAAACTTTAATTTAATGTTAATAATTTAATAAAAAAAAAAAGTCTCAATTTATATACATAACATTATATCCGATATCCACTGTAGTTATTCTTACACTGAATAGATCTCTGAATTCTCTGAAAGTTCCCTGAAACCATTTTCAATAATTCATTCAATCTAGAACTCGCCTGCCAATGTCAGTCGGATAATACAATTAACTGGAAAAGGTCAGAGCTGCAACGCTGCTCCAGAAAACAAGAACTGTCCAATGTCTATCTCAACCTTTGCCAAATTTTATGGATTTTTTTCTTTAGTGTGGTCGTTCCTGTCTGAATCTATTGGTTATATTTCCTATATTTCTTCAACAACATATTACCATCACTTATGATTATGCAGTAAAAACGTGGTTAACAATGAAAAATTACCAGCACTAATCATAATTTGTAACTGGTTGAACATGACTTACTCAATTAGAGGGGGGAGAGAGGGGGGGGGGTAATATAATGTTAGAAAGGTAATAGATAGCATGTTTTGGAAGCGTCCGAGAGGAGAGATAGGATTACAAGAGGTGGCCGACCAGAAAAGAGTATGTCCTGGGTGCTAACGCAAAGTTGAGCAGTCCTAGATCGTAAATGAATGTTGCAATGTAGCAGCTGATACATATTGGGAGATTTTGCATGGATGTTCATTCTCAATTCTGGTGGGAAAAATAGGAGCTTAGCAGTGACTACAATCTTTAGTTTAAGGAGCAATAAATTAAATAAGAAAGTCATTACTGATGATATACACGAAAAAGGGAGAACAATAATGATATGGAAGTCTGGATAGCCACCAAAAACGTCTAACTTGTCTTTCAAATAAGAGTAATAAGCAAGAGGTTTCATGGAAGTTTTACGCAAGCGGGGCTCATCAATGATTTAACGGTTTAAGATTGCTTATGAAAATTACATTTGTGTTCTCGTTCTTCCTAAGGTACCCAAAATTGTAGAAAAAGTTATATATATATATATATATATATATATATATATATATATATATATATATATATATATATATATATATATATATATATACTGTATGTATATGCAAAAATAATACATACGGTGTATAAACAACTAGTGTACGATATCCATCTAAGCTGACTGCTAAATATTTAGATTTCATAAGCACATAAGCAAAAACGGAATACCACCCCCTCTCACTAATCCATCTTCCCTTACCACTATCAGAGAGATGGGGATAACTGGACGTGACCGGAAAGAAATATATATATATATATATATATATATATATATATATATATATATATATATATATATATATATATATATATATATATATATATATATATATACAAACATAGTTATTTATATATAAATACAAACACATGTATGTGTACACACACACACACATATATATATATATATATATATATATATATATGTATATGTATATATATATATATATATATATATATATATATATACATATACACATATATGTATATATATAAACACAAACATATATATTTATATATAAATATAAACACATGTATGTGTATATATACATATATATATAAATACATACATATATATATATATATATATATATATATATATATATATATATATATATATATATATATATATATAGGCTACATAATACACACACACACATATATGTATATATATATATATATATATATATATATATATATATATATATATATATATATATATATATATATATATATGTGTGTGTGTGTGTGTGTGTGCGTGTTTGCGCATAAGTGTGTGTTTGTGGGTGTATGTGTGTGTGCGCGCGTGCAAGCGCAAGCCAAAAAGAGGCCACATACCATGTTTTCTTAGGTTAAAACATTCATTTAAGAAAATGAAGCAGAGGAATTTTTAATATTGGCTGGAAACATATGAAGAACAAATAATACGTTAAGTTTCTACTCACCAAATGCGGCATTGTTTTACTTGATCTTCGTAGGAGGAAAGAGTAATTAATTCATCAGAATCATCTGCAAATAAAGGAAATATTACTTTGTACTAATACATTGAACAATTTCAAACTGACATTCTACCTACTAACTGTATAAAATATCTAAAAACAGAAATTTTTTAAAACTTACACTGGGAAAAACAATATCTGGTTAAAATCTAAGTTATTGATGGTATGAAATTAGTTAAGAAATGGACATTTCAGATAGATTAAAAATAAAAGGAGAGCAGTAATATTTAAAGCATTAACTAGAATTCATATAAACTGTACCCCTATATATCGACTTGAATACGAGAAATAAGATTTAAGTTACTGTATAAATCCCATTAAAATTTTCATAAATGTCTACTATATTTTAATTGAATAAAGCGTTAAAATCTGTTTTACTCATATTTTTGTAAGTACATATAAATATATAGATATATAAATGCATAGGTGGAGACATACAAAGACAGCTAAATATAAATAAGAATGTTTAGTTTAAATTACACTTAAAATTAAAGAGATTTCATCTGAATGAATATTTTTATTTGGATTCATTAATTTTGTCAAAAATTGTTTTAAAATTTCTCACATCTTTATTTCTAGAAAATACAAATTTCTTTGCAGTCGTTATATACAGCATTTTGCCCCCATATAACCTAATAAATAATCTCTCGAACTAAAATGAATCATTATAAAATCATTGAAACAAGCAATTAGTCACTAAACTTCCTGTTTAATCAACGTAGAATCGTCACCAATAATCTGCTATACCAAATACTTTTATTTCCTAATTATCTAAATTATTTATGTAAATAGGCTAAGGTAGCATGTCCTATGAAGAACTAATGGTTTTCAAACTGCATGCAATCATACTCTTCTTACTAGTTCAATAATAATAATAATAATAATAATAATAATAATAATAATAAAAATTATAATAATAATACTAATAAACATATATTTCCAATTCTTATTAAAAAGAAAAACCTTATTTTCATAGGCTTCCAAGATGACTGCACCTTAAGTCATGACAATGAAACACTACGGAAGTTGGACCATAATTCCCACATCAAATATATACAGTATAGTGTACATCGTCAAAAACATGCACAGCATATTCAAATACGATCATGAAACTAGGATTAATGGTTATTAAAAACTTCATTACTGCCATACGGTTGTGCATATAATTTTCAGCAAAATAAATACATACGCACAATCACCATAACAAAAAAAAACCCACAAACGTGAGGCACAAACAAAAGCAAGAAGCGCAAAAGTTCCTTTATCGGAAGCCGTTATTAACTTCGGAACCCTTTGGCCTTAAGTAAATCTTAATATGCGAGGCAGGTGGAGGTGCTTCGTTTCCAATTAGATTCATCTTCATCAGAGGGAAGTCGACGCTCCCTCGCGCCTAATATCAGTCATAATGAATTAATTTTGTCCACTTCATCTTAATAGACGCAGTGATGATTTAATGGCACCTTGCGCTCAAGGACCACGAGTTAAATGTTGACGGTACACAATGGGGACGTTGTGGTATATTTAAGGGAAGTGAGAACTTTGATGTTATTGTTTATAGATTTAAATGCCGTTCATGAATGGCAGAGTCAAGGGACAGTGACAATGCGCAAGCAAGCAGGTCAATAAATGACCTTGAAAGTTATCATAAATATTATATATATATATATATATATATATATATATATATATATATATATATATATATATATATATATATATATATATATATATATATGTGTGTGTGTGTGTGTGTGTAGATATATATATATATATATATATATATATATATATATATGTGTGTGTGTGTGTGTAGATATATATATATATATATATATATATATATATATATATATATATATATATATATATATATACATATATATACACATTTATATATATTTACTTTGATTGAAATCACTATTGTTAGTGATATATATATATATATATATATATATATATATATATATATATATATATATATATATATATATATATATATATATATATATATATAATGTATATGTATATATATACATATATATATATATATATATATATATATATATATATATATATATATTTATATATAATATATATATATGGCAACAAGGAGGGACAGGCAATGGCTGCTGGGGACTAGGCAGATAAGATATATAGGATCCCCGATCCCATCCCATCCCATCCCTAGCTCACAAGGATGGTGAGGTTGAGCGAGATTGGGAGTGACTCGAACTTTAGTCCAGCGATCGTCAATCAGGGACATTTACAATATGCCACCACAGCACTTGAGAGTTGAATAAATGAATAAAGGGAAACAATATTACATACTACTCTAATTATTATTATAATCTTATCATCACTGGTTTGTTTGACTGTGGTGGGAATTGAGATATATTTCTCCAGCAAAGGTCTTTGAAACTCCAATTGGAATTGTGAAGCTGTTTTAGGGATCCAGATGTCTCCAGCAGCATTTTCACGGGTTACGTGCAATATATACTTATAAAAATTTAATTCTTGTTTAGTTATGTATGTTCATGTTTTCATAATCGCTTGGAGTAATACAATGATATTATATAATTATTATTTTGTCAATATGCACTGACAAAAGCCTTTAGTTACTGGCTGTAAATACTGCTGGTACGACTTGAATTAATGGAACTGCGTATTAACATATTCCGTGTCTTACTTCCAAATTCTATCCTGATGACAAGAAAAGACACAGAAAACTAGAAACTTTGATACGATAAAAGCTTTAGAATGTAAAATATTGTGGGTGTATATATATATATATATATATATATATATATATATATATATATATATATATATATATATATATATATATATATATATATATGTATATATATACATATATATATATATATATATATATATATATATATATATATATATGTATATATATATATATACATACATATATATATATATATATATATATATATATATATATATATATATATATATATATATATATATATATATATATATAGACACGTGGTGAGCTGATTTGTTTAACGCCATTACCAGCAAAGCTGTACTAATCAAAGACACCTTTAAAAATCCCGACATAGCCATGACTTGTCAGATATATTTGTCTTGCAGTTTACTAGAAAAGGCTGCATCTGTTGTTGTTGATTTTTGTTTGTGTGTATGTGTGTATTTAAGGGCACATTAACGCATGTGATAGCACGAGTATATCATGTATAAAAGATGTAGAATAATAAAATAGCTTCAAATCTACAATTCCTTTGCAAACAAACAATGTGCTACATTTAATTCCTTGCAATACTTCCCGTATTCATTTATTATTGAAAATTGCCATCCTTTTAAGTTGCTACATTTCGAGACCCCAGATTTCTAAGGGGGAAATAAAAAACAAGAAACAAAACAAAAGAAAATAAAACTTCTATTCCTAAAGCTATTTGTTTTTGTGTCGTCTGAAAGGGATGACACCCAGTACAAATAACCTGACTATATGTAGCCTCCAACACCGACCCACCCCCTAACAAAAAGGAGCCTTTTCTGAATATATATCCGTAATCTAATTCGGAATTTTATGTAGTCTCTCAGCTGTTCTTTCCTCTACAAAAAATGTTTTATAATGAGGGAAGAGAATATTGATGGTTGATCATTTAAACAACAATCTTCCGAAAATAAATTAGATTTTTTTCTTGAAAGTTATTGGATGGAACAACTGTCGCATTTGTTCCTATTTCTTTCTCTTGTCGTTTATCTTCTTTTCGGCTGGAACATTTATTGAAAGAAAGAGTGCAGGAATTTAGAGGCAACACAACAACCAGTCCATCTCTAAAGATGGGGAATAAAACCAATAACGTTAATGTAGTAAAACTTGACTCTGAATCCAAAAATTACACGACAGAAAGACATTAAAAAAATACCATTAATATTTTCCTGAATGCCGGGTATATTTGAATTTAATAAAGATCATTTTCTTAATACTTTGCACATAAATACATAATAAGCTGATTACTTTTTACACACACACACACATATAAATACTGTGTATATATATATATATATATATATATATATATATATATATATATATATATATATATATATATACTGTAAATATTAATAAATTTATACACACACACACACACATTATATATATATATATATATATATATATATATATATATATATATATATATATATATATATATATATGACTGGACAGATAACAATATACATATATAGATATATAGATGCACGAGCACACACGCACACACACACACATATATATATATATATATATATATATATATATATATATATATATATGTATATATATATATATATATATATATATATATATATGTGTGTGTGTGTGTGTGTGTATATGATATATATATATATATATATATATATATATATATATATATATATATATATATATATATATATATATATATATATTATACAAATATAAATATACAATATAGTGTATATATACATGTATAATTAGAGATATATAATATATATATATATATCTATATATATATATATATATATATATATTATAAAGTTATTTTTAATGAAACCAGAACAAACACTTAGAATTATAAAAACTTCCTATTTAGTGGGAGCAACATTACTTGGCATCATATGACTTTAGTAAAGTGAGGTTTATAATTTCTCGAATTTCGAATTCAAACAACACAGTTTGTATTAGACTTAAACCAGAATTAAACCTTTCAATATTTACAATATATATATAACAGTCCAAAAACCCACACCCCCATTAAACAATGTAGAATCGTCAGCCGTAATTTCCTAAACCGAATTATCTTATAACAATTACATATATAGAAAGAAAAGAAAAACTTCCTTTGAGGGAGTAGTTTCTTCTAAGCCTGACAAAGAATAACTTTAAGCAATAATATTCTCCTTTCATGTTAATCAACAACAACAACAACAACAACAACAACAACAACACCAACAACAACAATAATAAGTTCAAAGTTGGAGCAAATGCTTTTTTGTTGACCAGGCGGACATGAGTCTTTTTATAGTTTATATATGACATATTTGTTTTTGACGTTAATAGTGTATATATGACATATCTCTTTTGACATTACTTTTTTTAGAATGATTTATTGTTAATTTGTTCTCTTCAGTTATTTATTTCCTTATTTCCTTTCCTCACTGGGCTATTTTTCCCTATTGGAGTCCCTGGGCTTATAGCATCTTGCTTTTCAAATTAGGGTTGTAGCTTGGATAGTAATAATAATAATAATAATGATAATAATATCAACAATTTATTCCTAATTCTTACCATATAGAAAAATATTCTTTTCATGGGATTCAAGTATGTGTCCATTGTTTTAACATTAAAACTCGACGGTAGTTGAACCACAAACCTCACATCAGGTATAATTATGTAACGTGTACGGGTAAAACGTGAATATACAAACACGATCATAAACCTATGGTTAATAGTCATTAAATGTTCATTACTACCTCGCTATTGTGCATATAATTTTCAGCAAAATAAATATATGATTACATACGCACAATCACCATAACAAACAAACCCACATAAGTGAGGCACAAAACTAAAGCAAGAAGCGCAACAGTTCCTTTAACGGAAGCCGTTATTAACTTCGGAACCCTTTGGCCTCAAGTAAATCTTAATATGCGAGGCAGGTGGAGGTGCTTCGTTTCCAATTAGATTCATCTTCATCAGAGGGAAGTCGACGCTCCCTCGCGCCTAATATCAGTCATAATGAATTAATTTTGTCCACTTCATCTTAATAGACGGAGTGATGATTTAATGGCGTCTTGCGCTCAAGGGCCACGAGTTAAGTGTTGACGATACACAATGGGGACCTTGTGGTATATTCAAGGGAAGTGAGAACTTTGAGGTTATTGTTTATAGATTTAAAGGCCGTTCATGAATGTCAGAGGCAAGGGACAATGACAATGGCCAAGCAAGCAGGACAATGTTCTAGTAACCGATCATATATAAATATATAAATATATATATATATATATATATATATATATATATATATATATATATATATATATATATATATATATATATATATATATATATATATATATACACATATATACATATATATATATATATATATATATATATATATATATATATATATATATATATATATCCCTTTCTGAGTGACAATACCTTAATGTGATGGAATTGTTTGTTTAACTCCCTGATCAGCAAAGCTGTATTAGTAAAGGCCGCCCATACTGAGTTGGTTTGATGAGAGCGATCAGATAAAAAGCCAGACATAACCACGACATGCCTGAGGCCTATTTCCTGCAATATAATAGAAAAGGCTGCATTTGTCGTTGTTGTTCTATATGTGTGTATAAGTGTGCTTGAGGCCTCATAAACGCGTGTGATAGCATGCGTTTATAATGTATAAAAAATATCGAATAATAAAATGACTTCATATACACAATTTCTCTACAAACAATAATGCGCTGCATTTACTTCCTGGCAATACTTCACGTGTTTATTTATTACTAAAAATCACTTTTCTATAAAGTTGCTACTTTCCGAAACTCTAGATCTTTGGATGGAAATAAAAAACAAGAAACCAAACAAAAGAAAATAAAACTTTTATTCCTAACGCTATTTGTTTTTGTGTTGTCTGAAAGGGATGACACCCAGTACAAATAGCCTGACTATATGTAGGACCCAACACCCACCCACCCCCTAACAAAAAGTGGAATTTTCTGTGTATATCCGTAATCTAATCCGGAATTTTATGTAGTCTCTCAGCTGTTCTTCCCTCTACAAAAGTCTTTTATAGAGAGAGAAGAGAATATTGATAGTTGAACATTTAAACAACAACTGCACCGAAAATATTTTTTTTTTTTAGAAAGTTATTGGGTGAAATAACTGTCCCATTTTTTCCTATTTCTTTCTCTTATCGTTTAAAATTTTCTTGGCTCGAAAATATATTGAAAGAAAGAGTGCTGAAGATAGGGAATCAACGCAAGAACGATAATGCAGAGAAACTTGAAACTGAATCCAAAAATATACACGACAGAAAGCCATAAAAAAGACTATATTTGAATTTAATAAAGACGTTAAATATTTTTTATATATATATTTATATATATGTGTATATGTATATATATATATATATATATATATATATATATATATATATATATATATATATATATATATATATATATATATCGTTAGTTAGTTAGTTAGGTTTAAATTAAACAAGCACAAACACTTCCTAATTAGTACACAAAATTTTATTTATTTTTAATTTGACTTTAGTAATATGGTTTATATTTTTTTTTTTAATTTCGATTTCAAAGAACACCAATCTCAGGTTTACGGTTAAACCTTTTAATATAAATATTATTTGTACACATATAACAGTCGATAAACCTCCCATTCTGCTATACCAATTTGCTTTGTAATACTTACATATAAAGAAAGAAAAGAAAAATTTTCTTTAGAGAACAAGTTTTTCTAAAAGTGAAAAAACTAGCTTTAAGTAATGATATTCTTCTTTCCTTTTCATTAATAATAATAATAATAATAATAATAATAATAATAATAATAATAATAATAATAATAATAATAATAATAATAATAATAATAATAATAATAATATCAGTTCATGCCTAATTCTTACCATACGCACACAAAAAATCATTCTTTTCATAGGATTCAAATATGTTTACACAATCTTAACATTAAAACTCAAAATATTAATGTAACGTGGTCGGCTAAAACGTGAATACGATCATAAACCTAAGATTAATAGCCATTAAATGTTCATTACTACCTCGCTATTGTGCATATAATTTTCAGCAAAATAAATACATGATTACATACGCACAATCACCATAACAAACAAACCTACATACGTGAGGCACAAACAAAAGCAAGAAGCGCAACAGTTCCTTTGTCGTAGGTCGTTATTAACTTCGGAACCCTTCGACCTTAAGTAAATCTTAATATGCGAGGGAGGTGGAGATGCTTCGTTTCCAATTATATTCATCTTCATCAGAGGGAAGTCGAAAAAGGAAAACAATAATGCATTATAACTATGATTATTGATAAAAGTTTCCTTACCACTGCATTTAATCTTGGGCAATAATGTGAGAAATTTAGATTTAAATTTCAACCTCTATCTGATTTTGTGGGAATGAGTTGAGATTTTCCGCCAGTAAAAAATCTCTGGAACTCCAACTGGAATTATGAAGCTACATTAGGAATCCGGATGTATTCAGCAGCATTTATCATCGGTTATGCGCAATATGTCTTCGTTTTTTTTTCTTTCTTTTACTTTTTTAATTAAGGTATTTCGAATTTTTCAGGTTCGGTTGTAAGAATACACAGGCATTACATAAAGATAATTTCTTTGTTATTCATTACCACCTTCCCCACTGTTATCCCTAAACTAAAGGGTCGGTTGCTTGATGCACCCTCTTCAATGCCTTCAATCTAAGGCCTTCTCTTCCACCAAAACTCTTCTCTCGATACCATCCTTCACTTTATCTCGCGATATAACTCTCAGCATCCTTCTTGATCTTCTCCCACTAACGAGTTCCTCCATAGCTCTCCTCGCTCCCTCCCCACCATCCATCCACAACACGAGCCCACACCATCTCAGCCGTGACGCACTTATCAATTTCTTTTTTAATATGGCCTGACAAAAGTCCTTAGTTATTAACTGTAGCAGATCTCGGCAAGAGCTGACTAAGAGGCGCAGTATATCAACCAATTCCGTCTTTTTCTTCAGTACTCTATCCCTGATGACAAGAAAAAACACAGCAATCTAGTGTTTCCTTGAAATAGTTGATGCCCTAAGCGTGTGCGTCGGTTATGGAAGTGAGAGTACAGGAGTATAAAAGGTATCAAATAAAATAA
>NC_090741.1:75789399-75791899 GCF_036898095.1 Palaemon carinicauda | reverse complement strand
TTAGATTCATCTTCATCAGAGGGAAGTCGACGCTCCCTCGCTCCTAATATATGTCATTATGAATTAATTTTGTCCACTTCATCTTGATAGACGGCGAGATGATTTAATGGTGTCTTGTGCTCAAGGGCCAAGAGTTAAATGTTGACGGTACACAATGGGAACGTTGTGGTATATTCAAGGGAAGCGAGAACTTGATAGAATAATGTTGAGAGTTGAATAAATGAATAAAGGAAAACAATAATACATTATAACTATGATTATTAATCCTCACTACTGCGTTTAATCATAGTCAATAATGTGAGAAATTTAAATTTAAATTTCAACCTTTATCTGATTTTGTGGGAATGAGTTGGGAATTGAGATTTTCCGCCAGTAAAAAGTCTCTGGAACTCCAACTGGAATTATGAAGCTGCATTAGGAATCCGGATGTATTCAGCAGCATTTATCATCGGTTATGTGGAATTAGTCTTCCACTTTTTTTTTCCCCTTAAATTGAGGTATTTCGATGTTTTCTTGTTCGTTTGCACGAGTGCACAAGTATTATATAAAGATAATTTCTTTGTTAATCATTATCACCTTCCCCACTGTTATCCCTAAATTAAAGGGTCGGTTGCTTGATACACCCTCTTCAATGCCTTCAATCAAAGGCCTCCTGTTCCACCAAATTCCTCTCTCGATATCATCCTTCACTTTATCTCGCGATATAACTCTCAGCATCCCTCTTGATCTCCTCCCACTAACGAGTTCCTCCATAACTTTCCTCACCCCTTTCCCCACCTTCCATCATCAACAAGTGCCCACACCATCTCAGTCGTGACGCACTTATCAATTTCTTTTTTAATATGGCCTGACAAAAGTCCTTAGTTATTAACTGTAGCAGATTTCAGCAAGATCTGATTGTAAAGGCGCAGTATTAACCAATTCCGTCTTTTTCTTCAGTACTCTATCCCTGATGACAAGAAAAAACAACAGCAATCAAGTGTTTCCTTGAAATACTTGATGCCCTAAGCGTGTTCGTCGGTTATGGAAGTGAGAGTACAGGAGTATAAAAGGTATCAAATAAAATAATTTCCTATCGATAACTCCTCTACCATAAACAATAAGGGTACATTTAGGTCAGAGCAATATTTCATATATCCATTAATTATTCAAAATAGTTCCTTCCTGTAAAGTTGCTACATTTTTAGAAGCTCAAGATCTCTGGGGAAAAATATATATAACTTCTATTTCCTGAAGCAATTTATTTTTTGTTGTCTGAGAGGGATGACACTCAGTATAAATAACCTAACTATTTCCGCCCCCCCCCCCCTTAAAAAAAAAAAAAAAAAAAATAAATAAATAAATAAAAAAAAAAGGTAGCATTTTCTAACTGTATAGCATTAGTTTAAAACGGAATTTTATGTAGTCTCTCAGCTGTTCGTTACTCTACAGAAAGATTTTATAGCAAGACCAGAGGAGAGAATATTGATGGTTGAGCATTTACCAAATACTGTTGCGAAAAAAAATTAATTTTTTTATTCTTTTAGAAAAGTTATTGGATGGAATAACTGTCAAATATTCCCTACTTCTTGCCCTTGTCCTTTATCTTTTTGTTTAGCTTCAAGAATTTTATTGAAACATAACATACCTCAATATAGAAGTAACAAGGCAAACACCCCATCTCTAAAGATAGGAAATAAAAGATGCGGAAATTGCGTCCGAGAAAGGTTTCTTGAATATCTTCCACTTTCTTAACTGTACAAACGTGGAAAGCATTTCTTTTGAAAGATACCTATGTAATGTTTTAAAATTCTAATTGTGTCGCAAGACTAGTGAAAAGAACCTTCTACAATTACATGATGTTAACTAAGGTTTTCCAGTTATTGCAACTTTATGGCCTTTATCGAGAGTATTGAAGAACATAACATATGTAAATTATAATACGCACGCACACACATATATATATATATATATATATATATATATATATATATATATAGAGAGAGAGAGAGAGAGAGAGAGAGAGAGAGAGAGAGAGAGGAGAGAGAGAGAGAGGAGAGAGAGAGAGAGAGAGAGAGAGAGATATTGTATTTTTTGAGTATATATATATATATATATATATATATATATATATATATATATATATATATATAGATATATATATATATATATATATATATATATATATATATATATATATCGGTAAAAGTGCTCAAATTCATACATTATAACAATATATACCGAAAGTTAAAGGGCAGGATAGTAAGGTATGTACAGATAAAACATGAATACATACATCTAGAAATAATAAATTTCGTTAAACTCCAGTAATCTGAAAGCTCCCTTCTGGCGAACTGAGCTAGCCTATTTCAAGGCATTGAACCAAATCCTGATCAATACACAATCAATCAAAACTGCAATAAGAAATTGCATCAAAGGACACATCAACAGGCTGTTTCCCCTATCATAATTCGCGAAACGTTTTAATACATTCAGACATTTTCCCGCCAATTGTCTTAAT
>NC_090741.1:75782380-75788899 GCF_036898095.1 Palaemon carinicauda | reverse complement strand
AGAGAGAGAGAGAGAGAGAGAGGGAGAGAGAGAGAGAGATATTGATTAATTGATTGGTTGATTTTAATTTTTCTGGTATCCTGACATCATAGAGAGAGAGAGAGAGAGAGAGAGAGAGAGAGAGAGAGAGAGAGAGAGATAAAATGAAGATACATGGATATTCAAATTAACTTGAAAAAGTACAAACATAAAACAAATCCAGGTATGAGAGAGAGAGAGAGAGAGAGAGAGAGAGAGAGAGAGAGAGAGAGAGAGGAGAGAGAGAGTGATTGATTTTAAGTTTTCTGGTATCCTGACAGCATATATATATATATATATATATATATATATATATATATATATATATATATATATATATATATATATATATATATATATATATACATAGAGAGAGAGAGAGAGAGAGAGAGAGAGAGAGAGAGAGAGAGAGAGAGAGAGAGAGAGAGATTGTTTTTAAGTTTTCTGGTATCCTGACATCAGAGAGAGAGAGAGAGAGAGAGAGAGAGAGAGCTAAAATGAAGACACATGGAAATACAATCATCTTTAAAAAAGTACAAAAATAAAAGAATCCAGGTATGTATGAGAGAGAGAGAGAGAGAGAGAGAGAGAGAGAGAGAGAGAGAGAGAGAGAGAGAGAGAGAATTGATCAAATTGAAAAGTCTCGCCTCGAAATTGCAAAATTAAGTATTCCTGGGTCCCCGACGCCAACCCATTCCCTCAAATACTCTCTTCCTGAATGTCACTCTGCCCTCAATAAGGGGAAGAGTTCCTGGTCGTAATGGTTGTTTCAGGGTTTGTCTGCAACAACGGCCTAGTTAAACAGCTCGTTCGGGCAAACTACGGTTGTTAAAAGTGTTATTGTTACGAGGGCCTAATTCCAAGGCTTTGAACGTGACAATTCTGGATTTTTACAGATATCCCAGCTAAATCCAGATATCTAATCATAATTGCATATCAAATTTAAATATAATGTCACTTTTTTAAATTGAAAAATATAATTAACTACTTACAATATCAAATGCAATGTATATTTTCATATTGAAATAATGAATTTCAAATATATTTGACAAAAATTTAATAATTCAAAATATCCAATTTTAGTAAAATCTTATTGTTTGACTAGATATAAAGATATAACATATTACCAGCTCTAACGTGAGGAAAACTTCAAGTAGAACATTCTAGAAGATTCTTACGAAGGAAACAAGAGAAGAATTCTACGACTGAACAACCAGTACAATAATAGGTTCAAATAGAAGAAAAAACCTCGGCATCATGTATTTGTTTACCTTAAATCACTTATGAAACTCCCCAAAATTTCACTATGATCATGTCATTATTTGCACCAACGAGAGTCCATGTTTGGCTCATCCTCAAAGTCACGCAATATCTTTTATCAACGCAATTTTCTAAATAAAAATGACACTCATCCAAAGCCATCTAAATTCATTCATCGAAAGGACTTTCTATTAAAAAAAATCGTAAATCGTAGTTTTCTATGCACAATTATGTTCATTTGACTACTTATTAGTTTGGAAGCAGTTCAGCTCAAGATTTCTTGACGGATAATCTACTGTGTTTATAGAAAGGTTAATACAATACAATCCTTATCATTTATTGCATGCCAACCAAGATAAAGAATAGTACAAGAATGTGCCAAAGATACAGATATTTTAATTCTTATTATATTAATTCAAAATAACAAACGAAGCTGGAATAAGTGGCTCAATATAAATGAAATATCCTAAAATAAAGAATAATGTAAATGATAATTGTATTCAAATTCTGAAGATTCCAACTTGAGAAGCCTTCAAGTCCAATATGCAGAGAGAGAGAGAGAGAGAGAGAGAGAGAGAGAGAGAGAGAGAGAGAGAGAGAGAGAGAGAGAGACATTTTGCCAGGGAAAATGGTACGTGGTTCATTCTTCTTCGCCCAGACAAAGTTTGTTAATTGGTTTCCCTTTGGTTTCGGTCCACCGAGATCATGAGTTTCATCATTGGCGTCGATTTTATTCCCCAAAACAGGTTTGCTGTAATTACGAGGGTGATTATGGCGAGACAGGGAATAGCAGAGGGATAAAGGATACAGGAGAAGGAGAGGATAATGAAATAAAGAAAGGAGCAATGTGCAGGGAAATTAATGGGGCGACACAGTTTGTGAGAGAGAGAGAGAGAGAGAGAGAGAGAGAGAGAGAGAGAGAGAGAGAGAGAAATACGCGGACCAATTGCGTACTGTATATAAAGAAAACCAGTTTCCACGAAGCAGGTATTTGTATTTACTTCATCACATAGAAATAGCAATAATAACTGTATAATTATCGTGACAATTCTCATGTCTATATAATAAAGAGCAGGTGTCTAGCTTTATACAGTATATATATATATATATATATATATATATATATATATATATATATATATATATATATATATATATATATATATATATATATATATATATATATATATACTGTATATCTTTGCGGTCATGCTGAGCGGCATCGCAAGACGAATAACTACTACATCTCTCCCGTCCCTTGTGAGGGGGGAGAGGACGTAGTCATACCGAGGAGAGAGGGGCTACCCCGAGAGGTACATTCAGAAATCTGGAAATCACAACTGCCGTGCAGTAGTTAGGAAATGGGGAGAAGGTTGAAATTGTGTGCGTGCATATCTATCTAAATGTTTATCTTTCATTTTTGACGGGTCAAGTACACTAGTTAATGATATTATTCTCTGTACTTTGGACTTGAATCATTACATGATTTCAATTGCTTAAATTTATTCACGAAATGCAAGAAGGCAATACGAGCCAACCAACAAAGCCAAATTGCAAAGACAAAATGAATCTTTTCGCCTTTAGTACTTTCTTTATTTGAATTTCTAATGAAATAATTGAAAAGTACTTCTTTCCTATTCAGCTTTCATGAAAGTGCCACATTAAAACCTAATTACGTAGTTCTTAAGTAAAAAAAAAAAAATAAAAACAGGGGTATAAGATTCGCATTATACAGTTAGAACTTTTGTTTTTGTTATCTTTTATTTTTCTGGGGATAATGTAAAATACCTTCCTTTATTCAAGGGAATATATATAACGATCCTCCAGTTATAAATCCAATTCTAACTTTTTTTCTATTTTTAAAACTTGCCTTTTTTCAGTAAAGGAAAATTTATAAGCAAATAGATGTGCATTTTGTGTCAATAGGCGTAAGAGGAGATGATGATGAAGATGTGCACATAAGTGTAAATTTTCAATATTACAGAGCAAGTTGCAACATCAGTGTATAGCTACTAACTAATATGATGTGCAACTCTTGCTTCACATAAACATTACATTCTATGAAAGGTTTTGAACGTTGGCTTTCAGGCGACTTAGGCTCAGACTCAAATATATGATCACAGGAACTAATTTTTCAATGAAGTTGGCTTTCATATGTTTCAATCTATACAAGTATGTTATGATGAAAATATATTTGTAGAATGGTTTCTCCATGAGAGAGAGAGAGAGAGAGAGAGAGAGAGAGAGAGAGAGAGAGAGAGAGAGAGAGAGAGAGAGAGAGAGAGAGAGAGAGAGAATTACCATCTGCAAACACGCATGGCCATAATCTTACAGCTTTAGCCATAATATATAATTCTCCCCAACAGAGAGTTAGATGTTCGGCCTCCAAGATTTGTGGTTGCATGAATCAGGCTAATTAGTTATTTGGAACAAAGCAAACCCTTCCTTTGCTACGCAAACATAAACTGCTTTTTTTATTATATTGCACGAATAGAATAGAATACTCCGGGGGGTGACAGACCATTGTGGAATGGGCCAAGCCAGCGGGTAAACCCCGAAAAGAAGACTTTGATGTAGAGACAAAAACCTCCTGGAGAGTTCGCATGCAAGGCCTACTGAAGGTTGACATGAGACTCGATCAATATAGCGGATTATGACGATAACTATAACATTTTAAAGCCAACAGAATAAAAGGAAGAAATAGTAGTAGTTTAATAATAATAATAATAATAATAATAATAATAATAATAATAATAATAATAGTTATTATTATTATTATTATTATTATTATTATTATTATTATTATTATTATTATAAAAACAATAATCAAGAGGGTCTTAAAGAGTCCCATTAGAAAATTTAACAGGGATAATGATAATATTAATACTCTGCAAGTTTCATTACTGTATGATTATAATTGTGGCCAGGAAGTTGTTTCACAAACAAATAAACACGCAAACAGTGGGTAAAACATAACCACCTTCCAACTTCCCTGGTGGAAGTGATAATAACAACATTAATAATAATGAGATTGCTTGGAGACGACAATCTCTCACCTCCAGCGATGCTTAGCGATCCACAACAACACACGAAGAAGTGTTTTCCAGACGGATTCAGTACCGATACATTTGTGTGTTGTATTTCTATCTCTCCAAATCTAAAATATCAGTTGTCAGTCAACAAAACCTTTTGCATAATCCAGCTAGCTAAAAAAAAAAAAAAAAAAAAAAAAAAAAAAAAAAAAAAAAAAACATTGACAAAGTATATATTCAATTTAAAACAACTTTACATATATGCATCCAAGTAACAAACGACTTTGTTAAATGCGTTTATGATATTAATTAAGAGATGTGGAAGAAGCGCAAAGAGGGTACATAAGTAGGGTGCACACCATGAGCAGTTATATGCCACTGATATATCATAGAAAGTTTCCGAGGAATGAATACTGTTTTTAAGCAAATGTTTCAAGTTTGGAAGTTACTGATAAGATAGGCCCCAGAAACAAAATCTAATAACCAAATTCTTATTCCCAAACACACCATGATCACGCAATATTATTAAAACTTAGTAGCGAAAAGAATTTGAAGTTGAAAGAGAAAAAGTCAACATTAAAATTTTCAACTTAGTGCAATCGTGTTTCATTTTACAGATATCCCAGCAAAGTCCAGATATCTATAATAATTACATATGAAACTCAAAGATAATGTCAGTTTTTTAACTGGAAAAATATAAATCACTACTTACATTATTAAATGCAACATATATTTTCGTTTTGAAATCATGAATTTTAAATATATTTTACAAAAATTAAATGATTCAAATAACCACCAATTATAATAAATTTTTATTGTGTGATTAAATATAAAGATACAACATAATAACAGGTCCATCATGAGGAAAATTTATGTTCTAAAATGTAATCTTCACCCTTCTTATTCTTCTTCTTTGTCTGCATCTCTACCCCATATAAAAGTGGAAAAAGATGTAGACAAAGAAGAAGAAGAAGAAGAAGAAGAAAGGTGAAGATTACATTTTAGAACATAATTTTTCCTCATGTTGGAGCTGTTCATATGCTGTCTCTTCATATTTAGTCACACATTAACATTTTATTATAATTGGTTATTTTGAATCATTTAATTTTTGTAAAATATATTTAAACTTTATTATTTCAAAGCGAAAACATATATTACATTTAATAATGTAAGTAGTGATTTATATTTTCCAGTTAAATAAAGTTACTAAATATGAAGAGACAGCATATTAACAATTCCAACATGAGGAAAATTCATATTCTGAAATGTAATCCTCACCCGATTACTCAAAAGTGGACGAAATAACTTCGCCTTTATTCTGTGCAATTGGTAAACTATCTAGATTTCAATTAGTCTGTCGGCTGATTGGTCGTTCAAAAACGGTCATATCAAAAGCAGTAAAATTTGACAAGGCCAAAAAATAAAAGGATTTAGCTACGCGAACTTCTGGGTTTATTTCTCAAAAAAACCCAAAGTTTTCAATTATCCAATAATCCATTTCTAATCTTCGATGTACACGTACCTTTGTTTGAAAATTGAACTCTTACTTTTTATTTTGTACACTATGCTTGGTCGTAATTTGCTTGTTAAAATGTGGAGATTCAAAACTTTATTGAATGTGTAATTTTTATGTAAAAATCACAAACGGTAATCTATAAAAAAGAATTTGTTATTCTTAAATAACAAAGTCTTTATCATTATACTCAAGTTAAAGTTCTCAAGTCAAAGCATTTATAAAAAGTGTATTATGCAAAATGTAATTGGTTAATATTTTCATGTCAATAATCAGGAAGAATTAAATTACATACAGCTGATACTTATAATTCAACCCTCAATCACAGCAGTTCTTTCAAAGTAAAAAGTAACTATACTCCTATGAATACATAACTGTAAAAAACTCTTGGAATAAAGGTTACTAATACAATTAGGACAAATATGTCAAGACTTAGCAATTTACTCCTGGGGAAAAATTAAATTTTTTGGGGGGGAGGGGGGGGTGGGGGAATTTTATAAGTAATTTTCTTATGTTTGTAACGCGCTCATGGGAAAATGAAAATTTATATATTTCGATTACGAAAAAATCAGTAATTTAATCTATGAAAAATATAAGAATGCTAATAATAAACTCTTGTGAAAGAGAATGCTAAAATTTACTCTTGGGCAAAAAGAATATCAGTATTTTACCATTTGAAAAAGTCCGTATTTATTT
>NC_090741.1:75774880-75777380 GCF_036898095.1 Palaemon carinicauda | reverse complement strand
ATTTGATGGAAAATGGACCTCATGGCAATATATGGCATCTAAGCCAAAACCAATGTCATGCAAGTGGTAGACACACCATCCACCCACACTTTCCAACTATAAAGAACCAAACAAGTATCAACACTGTTCGACAATTTATAATTATGTAATAACTTTGCTGTTTGATCACTTACACCTATAAAGGTATTTCAGGGTCGAGGTCGACCCCTGGGGGGGGGGGGGGGGGGTAAAAAAACGGGGAAGGAAGGAAGTTAGAAGAAAATCAGTCCTAAAGCAGACAATGGCATGTAGACTAGTCACCCCTTGCAGGTCGATCACTTCCATATTCGAGACAGCTGATGATTTATGGGGAAAAAACAGGTTTTGAACATGCTGTAGGGGTAGCGTACGACCCATCATACCTACTATGCAAGGCAGGTGGAGGTGCTTCGTTTCCAATTAGAATCATCTTCATCAGAGGGATGTCAACGCTCCTTCGCGCCTAATAACAGTCATAATGAATTAATTTTGTCCACTTCATCTTAATAGACGAAGTGATGATTTAATGGCGCCTTGCGCTCAAGGGCCACAGGTTAAATGTTGACGATACACAATGGGGACGTTGTGGTATATTCAAGGAAAGTGAGAACTTTGAGGTTAATGTTTATAGGTTTAAAGGCCGTTCATGAATGGCAGAGGCAAAGGACAGTGACAATGGCTATTTTTATTTCTATTTTGCAATCCCTTCAGTAAGTGGGGGTATTTTTTTTTTTTTTTTTTTTTTTGCAATTCCTTCAATACATGGTGCTGTATTTTTTTTTTTCAATTTTTCTAGCCCTTGAATAAGTGTGGTTGATTTTTTTTCTATCCTTTCAGTTAGTGGGGCTGATGTTTTTCTTAGCTCTTTGGAATCCGACAAACATGACTTTTTTGGTTTTTTAAATCATCGTTTCATAGACAGCCTTTTCTGTTTACATCTGCACGTTTTCATAGGACAAGATCCAAGATGAAAAAGTAATATCGTGTAGGAAACTTGGGATAGTCAGCCAATTCTCCCCATCTGATGGATGCTCATTATATAACAACCATACAAACTTCTGTAAAAAAGTTAGCCGATGGTTTTCAATGATTAGAAAAGGCTTCTTTTATATAATGAGTTTATTGCATTACATGTTTTCCTTACATATTTTCCCTGAAGAACAAGGGATTCTAATGAAGTTGAACGACATGATATTTCTAGATACTGTTAGGAGAAACCTACATGAATATTTTTATATCTTATCATTGGGATGTATCGATTTAGCAAAATGAAACTCACTTATCTCATTCTTACCAAGTTTTGTATTTACTGGGAATTTTCAATGTAACCCTTTTACGAATAACAACTCATTAATAGGTAATAGCCGAAGAACAAGCCTTCAATGTGTTGGTGATCAACTGAAATATAATTGTTAAAAAATCACTTCATAATCAGTGAAATTAGGAATACAAAATTTTGTACTAAAATCTAAAGCACTGAAAATAAGGTTTAACTCAAACGAAACTTCAAAAGTGAAAAAAAAAAAATAAAATACAACTCCGTTTCAAATTTAAAGTATGGAATGAAATATTTACATCGAATGAAAAATCAACAGGATAAAAACAACCTCATTTAATCAGCGGTTGAAAACATGAGGTCGATGCATTTAGACTCAGATTAGGAGGTAGTTACCGAAGTTAAAATGCGAGCTTGTGAGCCAAAGGCAAAAGTTATTTGCCAAAGCGTTGCTCAAATGCAGTCCTCTGTCTGGGCTTGTTTGGAAGTACAAACGAGCGTTTTCCCGGGTTTGGAAAATCAAACAAACCTTAAACCTTTGTTGTTCATGATGGCTCGTTTGCATTCAACAGTTTCTTCACTTCGATCCGAGACATCATTTATTTCAACTGCGGAGAAGGTTCTTGTGCATTTCACTATTATGTACATTGTAGGAGTTTGTTTTAGTAAGCTGATAAAGTACATAAAGAAGTATAATGAGTTTTAACATATACATACTTTGTTTTTTTTGCTTAATTCTTAAATATATGTGTATGTTTCAGTTAATTTTTATGTAATACTTTAGAGGTTCAAACTTTCTGCATATGGTTTTTATATTGAACAGGCTGACATAACTCTTTTATAGTTTATATATGAAATATCTATTTTGTTGTCTTATTAATTGTTAATTAAATCTTACATCGTTTATTTAATTCCTTATTTCCTTTCCTCACTGGCCTATTTGTCCCTGTAGTAGCTTAGCTAATAATAATAATATTAATAATGATAGTAATAATAATAATAATAATAATAATAATAATAATAATAATATTAATATATAATAATAATAATAATAATAATAATAATAATAATAATAATAATAATATTAATAATAATAATAATAATTATTATTATTATTATTATTATTATTATTATTATCATTATTATTATTATTATTATTATTATTATTATTATTATTATTATCATTATTATTATTATGTTAATACT